>NC_087203.1:22955779-22970152 GCF_015104395.2 Macrobrachium nipponense
TAAACCTTAAAACAGCTAAAAGACTTTCTTTTTCTTTGCTTGAGAAGGTTGCAAAGCAGTTAATATTAAGGCTGGAATATTGAAAGGAGATGCAAAAAGTAGAATAAATAGACCCTGATAAAATTAGCTGAGCTAAAAGCTGCAGCCTAAGATTGGTCATATACTACGCAACCTAACTCACCAGTGCCAAGGTAGCAGCTAGTGGTCACTAAACCTTCCCCAAGACAGGAACTAGTCAGGGAAGAAGGACCACTGCAGCTGACTTTCCTGGAGAGAGAAGTTAAATTCCTGTAATAGCATAATTGCTGGTAATTGCTTTTAAAGTTTGTCAATCAAAATTGTCACTGATAATTAACTCGTTTACACTTTAGCATTAGCTATAACTACATCGGCACTGGAAAACTACTTTGCTCCTTGAAACACAGAATCTAAGTTAGGTTATTTTCTACTACAATGCATCGTGAAAACAATGATGAAGATATCCTTAAGAAAGACATATAGTAAAATTGATAATATCTGATATTTGGCGATTGCCCTGGTGATAAAACGAAACAATAAGATGAGGTTTGTTCACTATGGTGGTAATCTAGAAAAGAACTTGAAAAGGTTCGTTCTCTCTCTCTCTCTCTCTCTCTCTCTCTCTCTCTCTCTCTCTCTCTCTCTCATAATTTTTTTCTTTATCTCTGTCCTATTATATTTTTTCTCTACTTCTGTCTATCTATCTATCAACTACATACGAACTTGTTACATTGGTGAAAATATCTTACTATTTCATATTGTGTTAGTATTTGAAGAAAATTACAAATAGCCGTAATTTGTAAGTGAACTGAAAATGTTGCTAATTTGCTGCTATAGATGTTATGTACATATTTATATATGTATGTATATATATATATATATATATATATATATATATATATATATATATATATTATATGAGGTGGATTGCATACAGAACACCACCGTTAACACTGTTGGTGAAAGTTTTGGATCGATCTTGTGGACAGCCGTGACTGTTGATAGGATACGATAATCTATAGGAAATGCTAATTCTGAATACTGACCTCCTAAGCACTCTTATTCTGATATTTATTTCGTATATTTCCTTAACTGCACATTTTATACTCAAACCCAGTATCGTAAATAACAAAAACTTTACGCTCATTCTCTCAACGATATTAGAGTGTGGAGAGACTACTCTATGCTCAAGAAAATACCGGTTTCCCACTCCCCCTTCCTTGCCCTGACGGTGCGACATCTGTTGGGTGCTTAATTAGTTACGTGTTCAACTGCTTCGGGGTTTCATAGTCACGGATTCGTGTTCACTCTCTGGATCAGCCGAGGGAACGAACTATGTGCGCGATAGTACAAGTACCGGTTTTACTCTTTCTATCAATACTCCCATTTCTAAGAGATAAATAATTTGAAAGTATGTATGTATGTAGTATGTATGTATATATGTATATATATATATATATATATATATATATATATATATATATATATATGGCATAATTGTTTAAATGTTAGACGATACTTAACTAATAATTCCAGGGCCAGATGACTTCCTTCTGCAATCTCCCCAGACGTCATCCCTTGCAACTGATTCAGCATTGCCACTGATATCTTGTAATGGAATTCTAACGATCCCGCCCTTCCTAACTGACGTCAATGACTCTACTCCATTCAACCCTTAATTTCAAATTCGGCCAACTGAATTTAAGTGTTGATTAAATCGTACACGCAGAACATCAGAAGTTTTCAAACCGACCACCTATACCTATCTGAAATATCTCTCAGAATACTCGCGGAGTTGCTAAAGGCCATACCAATTCCAAGACCTTTCATTGGTACTAAAGTCTAATGACTAAAATCGCTGTTTCGAATAAAATTGAAACTTCACTAAATCTATAAATTCAGGCGTCAAAATGCCTGGAAGAGCATCCGAGGCTGAATATCAAAGACATATATCATTAGTTGAACACCAAATTATGCAGAAAAAAAGGTTTTTTTTCCATACCTTTCGGGATCTTTCAACTTGATACTGATGATGAGAAGCTATCCAGAACGGCCCATATTATTTTTAGATAGGAAAAATTAAAACCAAGCACTTTTGTCATGAATATTTTGCGTTTAAAAGTTAATCGGGATGATTTTTCCAATATCAGAGTATCGCTTCTATAAAGCGCATAAGACGTCATTTTGCTATTCAAGTCAACTTTTCTCAGCATCATCTTATTCCTAACAACTGTTTCATGTCAGGAAATAAGTCTATTTTAAGATAACCGTGGGCATCATCAAAAACTTCAAATTATGTTTGATAATGTAACATCATTTTACCGTTAATGAGGAGAGACTTGATATGTCAAGGATAGAAACGAAAATTATAAATAGCATTAAAAAAAGCAGAAAAAAATTAACGATTTTATACTGTAGAACGAAAGGGAATGACAACTATTTCTGTTAACGTATGAAAGACGGCTATCAAGAATCATCGAAATACTCAATTTAACATCGATATCCGACAGATTTCCTTTGAAATAAAGAGAATCCGTAAACTTTCAGTCAATTAACGTACTGTTTTAGTATTTATTATCTCTAGCTTTATTTACCCAACATTTTAGTCCCCTACAATATAAAACCCTAGTTTAAGCAATTTTATTTTCTGCATCTCAAAACAACGTCAAAAATAACAATCTATGAACTTACTGCCGTTCTGGATACCTTTAGTTTTACACCGAATGCTGTTGGAGCGAACTATTTTTCAATAATCCCTAAATCTGTTATCTTTACAAAGAAGTTATAAAATTTATAACAAACACAGATTACCATCATTTGCCACGGAATCTTTGTCTAAATAACACATATGGAAATATGAATGGTGTAAATAAATGATAAATCTTGTAAAATATACAATGGTCATCGCAATGTCACATTTGGAATATCTACTGGTTGTAAAGATAAGACCTGCATTAATAAACACTCAAACCTAAATAATAATGAAAACCAATACATAAACTACACACACATCTCAACAGGTAACCACCAATAGTAAACAATGTGACTGTTTATACTGTATCAGACAAGAAAGCAATAGTGAAAACCTTACCTTAGTAAGCAGTATATGAGTAGATGAATTTTACATAACGAATTAAATGCATCTCCAACAGTACCACAGCTTAAAACCACTTACCTGAAAGAACAAATAAAAACATAAATTACTATACAGCGATACTGTAATCTTCAGTTAGTTTATTTAGAGCTGACAGTGAGTACTTGATAGTTTTGATTGGTAGAAGCTTAGGCTGCTCATTAATCACTAGAGATTACAATTCAAATACACTGGCCAGTCAGAAGCAAAATAGGAGCTTCAATATCGGCCTATATATTTGGTCAGCTAAAAAAAAATCATCATTATAACAGCATAGTAATTTCTGCTAGTTGATAATGTCCAAGGTGAGGAATTCACTTTGAGCACAGGTGAGTTTCCCAAATCTCAGTAATCTAAAGAGAACCCAAAGCAACTATAACTTCTGGTCAGGTCCCTTGTATCCAAAAGGGATTTATGGGCTCTCTCTGCCATGTCATTGGCAGTTGGGTTGTAGGTGGTGGGTTTTTTAACTCCTTAATTTTGATAGAATGTCCATATCACAGACATGAATGCTGGTCCTCTGTCTACTGTTATTATCATCGGGACATGAAATGGCCGACCCAGGTATCGAGCACTTCAGCACACGCTTGAGCTGCTGCACTTGACACAAATATCTCTACCAAACATGTAGATCATTCCACTGCTTTGAAAATGTATCTGCATCAATTATACTGGGTTAAAGGGTCCCTTGATGCTGATGTGCCTATGGCCAAATCCTTGGCAAAATCATTGGCTGGGTTGTGGAAATTCACTACTGTCAGATGCTGTGAGTTGGCTTATCTTACTGGTAACCCCAACCCCTTACCATGGCATCACTTGTGCCAGTAACCACTGGTACGCATGTCTCACTATTCACCCCTTCATGGGGAGGCGAACACTGGCCCAGAGATTATGAGATGAGCACATTACCAACTGTACTACTTTCGTTCTGCCAAGGGGGGACAGTCTGTAAAGAGGGGGACAATGCTGGCATTGCAGAGGATGGTGGATCCTGTGCTGCTTAAAAGGGTGTTTTTTCCACTGTAGATTTGTTATAGAAGTGTGATAATCTCTTGCTTGGTGTATCATAGGGGTGTCTGTGAGCTTGTTATAATTAATCTCTAGTTGGACGTTGTTGATTTTTACAGTTAATTATACTGGCTGCTCCTAGGTTTTTTCTCTTTGTGTGTATAGAATATTGTATACATAAATTTGTTGAATATTAAAAGTTGCCATCTGTTAGGATGGGGAAAGGTGTACCATCAAATGATGTCTTTGGCTGATTTCAAGGCGTCATCTTGGGTGGTGCCCAACTAAGTGTCTTGCTGTTTCTGCTGAGGGCATCACAGAGGGAGGCAATTGTTTGAGAAATGTTTGGGAGGACTTGGTGGTAGTAATTTACAAGTCACATGTAATAGTTTCATTATAGCGGAATTGGGCATCTCTTAATTGCTGACAATTTAGGTTGAGAGGCAAGCACTGTTTGTCAAGCTTGATGACCCAGGAACTGGATGGAGTGATGTAGAACCAAGTGGACTAGCATCCATCAGCATTGCAGCAGCCACCAGTATTTTCTTGGATGGCCACCCTCACTAATTTTTTTCTCTCTCCAGTTGTATCCAGGAGTGCAGATCTTTACTGCTTTCCTGAATTTATGGTGGTATGTAAATGATGGGAGGGTAGGGGAACACTTTGTCACTGCTTAAATGGTCATATCTGCAGACCTCTGGTTTGAATCTAAATACAGTGGTTCAAGTCCTAGTCATCCTGGCTTTGCAGATGGTACTGTGTTAAAAGGACTGGAGGCCTCCACAGACTTGTCCACCTTTTTCAGTAGCACATCAGCCATAGATATGTCTTCAGCTTCAGAAAGTATAGCCAGTATGCTGGTCAAGAGAGTATTGAGCCATGCTTCCTCTGACAAGATCAATTCTCTTTGGTCTGCCATCAGCACTGAGTTCTATTAGCATAAGGAGGAACAAGAATTTGTCCCAGGATGCCCTTGCTGTTATGTCACCAATCAGTGTGTTCAGCACATCAGGGGTTCATCAGGCAAGGGGGGGCTGGTGGCAGGAAAAACTAAGAAATCAGGAATTGGTACAGGTATCTGTTGTATTAAGCCAAAATATGATCCAGAGGAAAGAAAGCATTTTGGATCAATATAAGGACACAGTCTGCTTACTTTGCTTAACTTGTGGTAGGGAAGCAGAACTGTATGTCCACACTCCGGAACAAGATGGACAGTTCAATCATTAAGTGGGTAGGACAGGTGGTGGTTTATGGCATTTGTGTAAATATAGCATGACATGCAACTGTTCTATATCCTTACCAGGTCATTGCCTGTTGGAATGCTGGTAAGGTAGGTGCCCAGACTTTTGAGCGCAAGACAAATGGGGCAAACAAAAGAGCGACGACAATAGAGCGTAAGACAATTAAGCGCAGTAACAGTTGAGCACCGACACTTTAGCATCAGAAGTGCAAAATTAAACTTGGATTTGATCCTAACTTTATACCGTTTTAACAACTTTTCTATTGCTTTAGTACTGTCCCTACTGATTTTTTTTATCTTTTGATTGCAAGATGTTTGATATCTTGCATTTCCTAGACACTGTGAAATAAATGTTTGACTTATTACTGCTAGTTATAGACTATTTATTATGGAAAGGAAAAGAAAGGAAAAATTTGTGAGTCTTAATTTAATCTAAGAGATGTAAATATCATATCTAAAAATAATTCATATATATAAAAGCAAAAATGTAACAGCTTTAATTTTTATTTATGACATGTATAAGTACCCCTATATAAAATCTCTAAAATAATGGATATACATACAAAATAAATATCTTGTTTAAAACTACTAATGCAGGGTAATATTAAAAGACATAGAATGAAGATATTTTGTATTCTATTTCTTTATTGGGTTATTCTGCATTGATTATGTTATCAAATCTTAGCATAATTTTGCATTAATTAATACATGAACAATATTGTTTACTATTATATTTGCCTTATACGAAGTGTCTATACGCACCTCCGGGACGTGCGCCTAAACAAACGAGCCTATACGCACCGTCCATTTGCTATTGAAACTTCGGCAGTGAGAATAGACATACCTGGCTATACGCAGCGCGCGCCGGGAGATGCGAATAGACAACAGCATTCTATACGCACCGCCGAAGTTTCAATAGAAAATGGGCAGTGAGAATAGGCAAACGAGACTATACACACTTCTCACCACCGGGACGTGCGCCTAAACAAACGAGACTATTATGCACTGCCCATTTTCTAAGATCGTTTTCCCCTACTTTCCCCTACGCACCAAATGTGATGACAGGATTTTAGTTTCAATTCCTATTGAAAATAAACATTGCTGTAAAGTTTGGTGAAGATCGGATGAAGATAAGGGAAACGGGAATGCAAAGAATAACAAAAAACTGAAACAAACAAGAAATTTCATCTTTATAGTTATACATGAAGTTCAATGATTCGGTTACTACTCTACAAGGTTGGCGGGTTCTCAGAAAAGGGAAGGTGTGCATAGCAACTTCAGGCTATAGGCAGCTCCGGAGGTGTGAATAGACATACCTGGCTCCAAGGTATATAGAATACTTGCCTGGCTCTACGCAGCGCCGGGAGGTGCGAATAGACAACAGCATTCTATACGCAACGCCGCGGCACTTCGTGTGGTGCTAATAGCGATATCGTCTAACGGCAGCGCTGGTAAGTGCGAATAGTCTGTCTTTATTAACTATTAGGTTACAATATTAACACGAGTTTATGCAACCATCTTGGTAAATGAAAGAAAATAAAGTCATTATTAGGAAAAAATGTTCTATAAACATATACATTTTAAGGTTTCGTTTGTTGGTGAGGTGAAATTGGTAAATGAAAGAAAATAGTCATTGAACGGATGTTGGAGTGAGTAGTCAGGGATATGGAGGGGGGGGGGGGGGAGGGTGGTGGAGCTGATCAGTTTACTTGTTACTCTGAACAGTCTTGCTTTTCCGCAAAGATAAGGGAGTGTGTCTGGGTTGCAAGTGTCAGATTCCGAATTCATTTTGAGAGCAAGAAACTGGAGACAATACCTTACCATTCCAGTAATGTGGAATATGCAGATATGATGTTTATTTATGGGTTTTGCAATAGTTTCATTTCTAGATTGCAAAGTTGTGAACTCCACTGTTATACAAAAAAGGAAATTGGCGAATAGACAGATGTGAATAAATGCAAGCAGTATTGAAACCATCTCCCTATCCGTCAGTGGTAGACTCCGATAAAGGAAAAAGCAAGCAATGGCATCTCCCTCCATCAAAGATAGGCCTATTCATTAAACACCGTCTGGCACCAATCAAAGATTTAAAACGTATTATCAAAAATCTACCGTTCTCCTTCAAAAGTATTCATCACACATCAGTCAAATGAAAAACACGCACCTACGAAAACGCTTTCGTCTGTTAGATTAAAAAGAATGGGATCATTATGGAAAATTCACTTTCTTCATTCTTTCCTGTCAAAGGGAGCCTATTCATACAGTAATCGAAGGAGGCATAAAACCGACATTGTTCAAAGTACAGTATCCTCCCTACCTACAGTCCCTTGATATCATGATTACTGTCACTATCTATCATTCAGTATATGTGTAACTATAGGCCTAGTCCTGACTCTGATTCAACAATTCCGTGGAGAAGTTGCAGGACAGTGCGCGCTTGGATTCAACGACCATAGATAAATGTTGCCAACGTTTACATTACTTTTGATATGTAAACTTAATCATTAAAATTAATTACATGAAATCTGTTCACAGGTGCTTTACTAGTTGAATGAACTGTAATGTTACATTTTTCAATAACCTGCAAGAGAAAATCACAATTAATAAGGCTAGCAATTGAGTTGCCTAACGTGCTTCATCAACCTCCCCCCACCCCATATCCGTGGCTACTCGCTCCAACATCTGGTACGCGCCAGCTTCCCTGCCCGTTTAATGATTACGGTTATTTTTCAAAATTTGTCTCACGGACAAACGAAGTCTTAAAATGTACATGTTTATAGAACATGTTCAGCTCAGAATGGCTTTCTTTCATTTACCAAAATATTTGCGTAAACTCTTGTTACACACTGTATACCACTGTTACACATTTACGTGTATCAATGATATATTACATTATTATTATAATTTTTGTTTCATTTATTTCTCTCCCTGCCTCTCTCGTGTATGGTCTCATATGGTTGATAATGTAATTGCGTTCAGAGAGAGAGAGAGAGAGAGAGAGAGAGAGAGAGAGAGAGAGAGAGAGAGAGAGAGAGAGACTCCTAATGACAAATCGAACAACATTGTCTTCATGTAAGCAAAAACGTTACAAATATAGGGCTGTATTAGACTAAAGACAAACATTTCTAAGAAAAGAGGGGAATTACGTGAAAAAAACATGAAAAAGCCAATGCTACAATGATAAAGCAAACGTGATTTAACCACAAATTGACAACTATAGGCCTACATGGGCTTAGGTATAAGCCTAGTCAATAGTTTTCGTAATATCATAAATCAAATGGTTGGTTTGGTCTTAATCTTGCATATCTTTAAAGGTTTTTTTTTAAATAAAAGGATCCGAAACTTTCAGTGTTAAGTTATTAAGTTGACGTGCAGTTGATCTAACTCCATTCACTAATTGTTTTCGTTGTCAATAATCCTTATCAAATGTGATTCACGTATTTGGCGAGAAATTACTCCTGTGCATCATATAACTGCATAATGCAACATCACGATCCAAACCAAAACAATTGCCTTTTATCAAACGCTTTGACTAACGAGGTTCACAAGAACAAACTCCAATTATGCTCGATGATCTTAAAGAAAAAAAACATTATGGTATAAAAAATGAAGGTTGTGAACTCAGTTTAAAACTTAATGCCTATTGAAATCCGAAAACCAATGGGCTTGCATAACCTTGAATTAACCACAAGGTTATGCATACTCATATACACATTGAAACACTTGTCCATACCCTAAAAAAAAAAAGCTACATATAATACTTACATTAAACGGTAGCGAAAACAACGACAATCCTTAAAATATATAATATCAGGCACAACAAACGCGAACAAAAACCAAACACTAGTAGTACACACTTCAACAGAAAACTCAGGAGTCAGGAATGGCAGGTTATTCCTTGAAACGATCAGGTGCCTGTATAAGGGGGAGAGGAATCCCCCAACCCCACCTATCCCCACCCCAGTGACTTCGCCCATACTACTTAACTACCTATTATAGTCAAAGAGCGTTCTCAAGTTAAGGATAAAGATCTTACGGTTATTATCCTCACAGTTGTTGACCGGAAAAAGGGTGCTTAGTTGTTCCACGCTCCATATTATTACATTTGAGAGTTTTTATGACTTATTAGGAAAAAGGTTTTGACTGCTACTTTCACGATGAATTGTAAATATGTGTTTAAAACACTGTGACTGTATGTGAGAACATCTGGGTTATCATATTATCTCCGTATAATTTTGTCACATATTGTGGGTGATTATCTTAATTCCTTGTAAACATCATTCACGTTTCGATAAAGAAAAATAGGATAAGGAAAGAAAAACTTCCTTTTGATGCCCTTAATTTCTTCATTTTTCTGTGAGATCCGTAACGTCTCATTTAATTTTACTCTCTCTCTCTCTCTCTCTCTCTCTCTCTCTCTCTCTCACACACACAAGCGATTCTGCAGAAACTAAATGAAAGAAATGAGAAAAGCTGCATGTATGAAATAGATAGTAATGACAACCAAAACAACCCACAGGCTCTCGTACTCAATCTTGGCAAATGACTAGAAAATCCTATTCCCCAACAATGACGACAGGATCCACAACCGCTGCCCTTCTCGACTTAGCAGTGAGTATTGTGCCTGCCGATAAAAAAGAAAAAAAACAAAGGTGGTGAAAAGGATAACCTATGCATAAGGATAGAACGCACTGTTTTGAGAGGTTCGATAATGTCAATGAGTGGAGGGCCATTTGATGCGGGAGAATAAATTAAACTATATTATATTATAAAGGGCAATATGGCTTCCATGGCAACCTATCGTCAATTCAACAGTCGATTTCTCCCATACGCTGATCATCTCTAAAAAGATGTAGGAAATATATATAACTGTTAAGTTTAATCCACTTCTCAAGGTATCTTTTAAAAACTGGCAATTCCAACTTTGGGGTAAATATGTATATATGTACATACATACACACACACACACACACACACATACATATATATATATATATATATATATATATATGTGTAATATATATATATATATATATATATATACATATATATGTGTGTGTGTGTGTGTGTGTGTGTGTGTGTTGTTCTTTGCCGTATGTTGTAATGTAGTTTGTAAATTTTTCTCTCAGTTATATAAAGTGGAAAGGCATATTGTATGAAAGGAAGATATTGTGTTTTGTTGTATTAGTATTTAGTTGGGAAAAGCGTTGTGTTTGGTTATTTTGTGTATTAGTTTGTGGCTGTGCGTGTAATAGCACTTAAGTATCGGTCGTGGGTTGTTTGTTGATTTGATAGTTAGTCTGGCGTTGGTAAACCGCGACCGTGAATTCAGGCTTGCTACAGTTCCAGTACAGTGCGATTGTAATAGAAATGACTCACGTAAACAGTCATAGTTTACCTACCATAAGGACTAGACGTTGTCCTGTATTCTCAGAAAAGTCAGCAGGAGTTCCTAGAGTCTAGAAGATGGGCTTCCAGAGGGAAGAAAGATTCTCCTGGTGTGCTATGTCACTTGATGAACATCTTGTATAGGATTTTTGTCCTGCAGACAAAGGTCTAACATATAGATCTATTCTTTCAGATATCCCACGATTCTGAATGAATAATCTAGAAGATGGCTTCCAGAGGGAAGAATCGTTTATTCTAGTATGTTCAAATGATGGTAAAGTACAATACAAAGAAAACAGCTATCTCTCGCTCCCTCTCTCTTTACACGACTAAAGGATAATTTGTTTAAGAAAATGGTGATACCCAAAAATTTCGTCATCTGTTTTTATAGATTTTCTTTCATAGATGTAATGCAACTGCCAACGTTGTCAAATACGAAATCTTAGGACCGGAAATACATATAACTTACTTTACTGTTTTTACCTTGTTGGGCCTCTGGTTTCGTTTTCATCATTCTCATTGTCGGATGAATTTTCAGCAGTGTCTCTAGTGCAAGAATTTTGTACATAACTTTCATTTAGAAAATCGTAACGAACGTATGTACGTATATTTCTATTTTACACCTACAAAACCAATTATTTCCAGACCTGAAAGGTCCATGGATCGATGACGGGAATGTCCATCACGCCATGTGATGCAAAGTCAAGATCTAGATATCGGTCTAAGTGTCCTGATCAGAGCAACGATTGAACATCGTTGAATCTCACTTGTGATCTCGTGTGAACGGAATCTTCTTGATTTCCAACTGGACGAACAGAATGATGCTGAATCCTCACCGGAACTGCTAGAATCTAAATCGTGATTAGCGCTGATTACCGCTGCGCAACCATTTAAGACATCTACCAGATTGCTATAAATAGCTAGCATTCATATATTACTAGCATAAACACATATCTCTGGACGATATAATAATATGTGTGTGTGTGTGCGCGCGCGCGTGTGTGCGTATAAAGTTTTTTTTGAAATACTCTCTGAGATGTTAATTTCACTGGAAACATCGTCCAGATTCTCTGTCTGTCTGTCTGTCTGTCTCTCTTTCTTTCTCTCTCTCCCTCTGTCGTCATTTGCCTAACTCAAGATAAAATTTGATACATCAATCTTTCCAGCATTCCACTCTTCCTGTAACAGCTGTGAAACAAGTGATTTCTCTGCTTTGCAGAGCAAAAAATGCGGTAATAAAATTCTTTTCTCAACGACGCACGCTTCCACTTCACGTATTGTCTCGGCAGAATGTAAGGGAGAGACAAGTTGCTGAATCTACCTAATGTCATTCAAGTTAGTGGACGCAAACTGGCAACGGGGAACACTCAAGAACACGGAAAAGATTGAGTAGATGAGGCAATTATTAAGTATAAAAGAAATAATTCCAAAATTTAAGCTTAAAGACATGACTGATATATAATTTATGTCTTCAAGTAATATTTCACAATTCCTGAAGGGATTTCAACACCAAGAGAGAGAGATAGAATCCCAACACTTGACTATCGGCAAAAAGTGTCTGAACTGGTTTAGATCAAGATAAAATGAGATTAAAAAAAAAAAAAAAGATAAGGAAGCATTAACAAATATTAATGAACCTGAAGTCCTATTTCCGAATAGGACAAAACAGAGGCAGGTCTCTTTGGGTGGATGAAACCTAATTGGAGAGGGAACTGATTTTCCCACAACCAACACAAAAATGCAACGAAGAGTTGTGGCAAGAATTAACATTCTGGCAGGCTATATTTTCACTACTTCTCGCTTCACTATAAATGACGTATTTATTTTTTAGTTTAATATCCGTTTTTCAAGTGGCGTAACCTTCACAAAGCAAAAAGTTCCGGAGGCAATTCCCTTGAAAAAGACATTATGAAGAATGTCGAATAAATCTGAAAAGTCAGAAATCTTTTATTGGTCGGACTTTTCCTTCGCCTGAGGCATCAAGTGCAATGACAATCTCGCAATATACATATTTTATCTGAAGCATGTCATTTGTGACCAAAATAAATGTGAAAACATTGCGAACATAACAATGAGATCTTTGATATAATATAATATATACCTGTGTCGTTGCAGAGAAAAAATTGGAAAATCACGGAAAAATGTTCCAACCGAAAACCTGGGGAAAGATTCTTTTGAAAGATTCTTTTCGGTGTTTCAAGGATGATGAGGAGGGTCCTCCTCAACCTTGCCTTTGAACTCCTCAGATGCGAGGGACAGGATGCTGCTGCACCTCAATCCGGGAGAAGTGCTCTGGGAGGTTTATGTATTGTGCCGTGAACTTCATTTTATCCTTGGGTACGTTTATGCATGATCTCAAAAACTGGGTGGTGGTAGATTTAAGGTAACGTCGAACGCTTATGTTGTTGTGGAAATATATGCACGAAGTAGAAGCATATATCATTCGTGCAGTCTTCAGAAAACAATGAACTCAAATTAACATAGAATTACTCACTATGAAGTAAAATGATATCAAATGAAGGTTCGGAAATTGCAAACCGCCAGGGTTCAGGATTGTTTCTCCCAAAACTGCAACACCTTCTCGAAGTCAGAAGGCCAACTTATGTTAATATTTTTGTAAAAATCTAGACATAATCATGCTAACAATGAGACAAATAAAAGAATTTAAATCACAATCTCTGTAGGAGGTAATTTCTTCTATCAAAGTCACAAGCATTGTAAAGGAAATCAGTTAGCTCTGAAAAGAAACGATTTAAGGGAACAAAACTGCGAGAGAAAAAGAAACAACGAATAGTGTCTTGGGCTCTGCTGAAATATTTGATCACATGCATTGAACACCTCGGAGAGCTGCAGTGCTTTTCCTTCGACAACTTATACAGTCTTTGAGATTGACCGAGCCTCTCCTTTCTATATCTATTTCTTGACTTTTTTCTTGTTTGTTTGTATAGTTTCTTCATACACCATAGAAACTAGCTTTGCAGATCTGGAAGAGTGGAAGGGAGGGCGATTGAGGCCTCAGTCTCTTTTCTTGCTCTTAAAAACCTGGATACGGAATTATACTTGCTAGACAGGATTATATATATATATATATCTATATATATATAATATATATATATATATATCTTATATATCTATATATAGATATATATATATATATATATATATATACTATATATATATATATAGATATATATATAGATAGAGTATATAGATATATAGATATATCTATATATATATATATATATATATATATATATATATATATACTATATTATATATATAGATATATATATATATATATAGATATATATATATATATATATATTATCATATATATATATATATATATATTATATATATATATATATATTATATAGATATATATATATAGAATCTATATATCTATATATATATATATATATATATATATATATATATTATATAGATATATATATAGATATATATATATATATATATATATATATATATATATATATATATATATATATATATATATATATATATAATAATCCTGTCTAGCAAGTATAATTCCGTATCCAGGTTTTTCAAGAGCAAGAAAAGAGAC
>NC_087203.1:22970652-22973152 GCF_015104395.2 Macrobrachium nipponense
GCAGTTTTTAAGGGAAAACCTTAGGTACAGATGTACTTTTTTTTTACAACTTCTGTATATTAATTGGTAGCGCCCTGCCGTTTCATTTAGCTGACATACCATATAATTATATAAACTTTTATTGTTAAAAATTTTTTAGTTTCACCACAGGTGCAAGAACACGCCCTTGAGCAAGCAACTTGAAGATGTTCGTGGAAAAAATATGACGATCTCAAATCCGCTCTCATATATTAACAGACTGTTCAGGTGTTCTCGTTGATCGTGATCGAGAAAGCAAGTGTTACTGGAAATTTGTAATCTCGTAATTAAATGGGAGATCCATCGGAATGATAGGTATTCGTGGGAGAAAAAAAAAAATTGTGTCACCCTCTCCCTTTCCTGCCAAGATTGTTACTTCAGTTACATTGGACAACATTTTTGACATTTAATTTCACCCAGTTTCAACCCCGCCCACCCCCCCCCCCCCCCCCCCATTACTATCAGGCTGAAATGGGACTTTAAGGGCATAGGGGGTGTCACTAATCCTCTCAGCGACCTCAAAAACTATGGATAGACAACAATATCACGTATTTTGACATTTTATTTTTTCACCCCTTTTCCCTTCCCCCCATTCCTATCAGGGCTGAACTTGGGCACAAAGGCACCGGGAGTGTCACTGTTCATCTCAGCACCCTTGAAAAACTATGGTTTAGACACTAATATCTATTATTTTTGGTTTATTTTTCTATGTTACTCCCTTCCCACCCCCCACCCCCACCCCCTTTGGTGCCCTTAGGTGCCAGTGAGTCCTAATCCCCAACAACGTAGTACTTTTCCAGATAGTAAGTCATATGAATACCGAAATGAGGTATGATATGCTCGTAATGTTTAGGTTTTAAGGTAGGTAAGTCAACAGGCAGAACCAGGCCGTTTCAGGGAATCCCTTCCCACCCCCACCCACTTTGGTGCCCTTTGGTGCTAGTGATGTCTTATCCCCACAGTATTCTTTTCCATATAGTAAGTCATATGTATACCAAATTTAATTGAAATTGTTATTGCGTATCAAATTTATGCTGGAACATACAAACATACATACACACACACACACACACACACACACACATATATATATATATATATATATATATATATATATATATATATATATATATATATATATATATATATATATATATATATACACGCATTAAGCTACAAATGGTTCTTTTAATATCTAATTCGCTTTGTTTACTTCAGAATAATATAATTTTTCATATGTGTTAACTTGAAAGGCAATTTTTAGTTGATATAATTCGTCGGCTCCAGGCGCGAACCTAGGAACCCAGAAATCAGGATGGTTAACGGCGCTTCACTGTGCTTCCTGATATCTGGGTTCCTAGGTTCGCGCTCGGGAGCCGAGAAATTATTATCAACTAAAAATTTTCCTTCACTTAACATATATGAAATTATACTAATTCTTAGGCAACGCGAATTAGATATTAAAAGGCATTTGAAGCTTAATGCGTACATATGAATCGCAGAAATGTATATATATATATATATATATATATATATATATATATATATATATATATATATCATATATACTTTATATATATATATATATATATATATATATATATATATATATATATATATATATATATATATATGTATATCATATATATATATATATATATATATATATATATATATATATATATACATATATATATAACATATATATATATATATATATATATATATATATATATATATATATATATACATATACATATATATATATACATATATATATACATATATATATATATATATATATATATATATAGATATAATATATACGTATGTATATAAATATACATATACATATATATATATATATATATATATATATATATATATATATATATATATAAAGGTTTTTTTTGCCACTAAGGAAAAATGAAAAGCGAGATAGCCAAGTACTTTCGGTCCTGTTCGGACCCTTTACTGAGGCAAACTGATTTTACAGAGAACAACATAGTCAAAAGAAGGCTTAATATACAAACTGACACTACAAGATTAGCAATAAGGGAACAATTTTCACTCTACAGAAAGGAGGAGCCGCCTGAGGGTAGCCACACCTTGAAGGATACACGCAGTAAACAAGTGATTCTTCCAGAAAACAGTACATTTTGAAAAAAACACGGGAGCATATACAATTTAATATCATGAATTTTTACACAAATTCATCCTCTAGTAAAGTATGCATGCGTGATAAGTAGTCAGTTTTGTCAAGAACAAAACCACTAAAACTATTGGATTTTATCAGCCTTGGTAATGTGTAAGCCTTACACATTACCAAGGCTGATAAATCCAATAGGTTAGTGGTTCTTGACAAAACTGACTACATATCACGCATGCATACTTTACTAGAGGATGAAATAACTTACAAAAAACTCGCAAAAAATCCGGTTGGACCAAGTAATAAAAAACTTTAATATCAATATCAAACAAA
>NC_087203.1:22978152-22980652 GCF_015104395.2 Macrobrachium nipponense
ATTCTTGAAAAAAAAACAAAATTACATATGTTTATTTGCTCTAAAGAGAAAGAAAAAAACATTTAATGCAAAACTTCTTTGTTCTACCCGGGTAGCAAAATGTTGGTACCTATTTAAACTTATTCTGGTTCCGAGCTTTTGTACAAATTCTCATGAGTACCATGAAAAACGGGCCGTATTTTGCGATTCTTACGGACATATTAGTCCTTTATTTCCAACAGTGTTTTCCGTCGTTCAGTGAACAAATTCATTTACTCAACATACAAGCTGAAAACTGTATAATCGCTTTGTTAGATGGTACAAAGGAAGTTAATTCATACACTGTGAAATATTTAAAGTATATTTATTAATAGTTAATAAGGTGGAAGTATCAAATGCATAACACAGGGCTCTTCCTCGTTAAAGGCTCAGCTTCTCCTCCATACCTGATTGCATATACGGAAAATACCATATAAATAGTAAAGCCTTGGAATTTTAATATTAAGTGATATATAAGAAGAATACTATAAGAAGCACTTTGATATAGGAATGAGTAAACGTGTTACCTCAACTGTGAGTAAGTCAAGGACAGGAAAAAACTATGAGATAACCATGTTAACTATTCTGGATAACTCTATACTGACATGATATAACACCAAAATGTTACCAATGTAAAGATTCTTCAGTTGTGCATTTTAACTTTTCATGACAATGAAAAAGAATTTTAAATTTTAGCTTACCACTTTGTGCAAGGATGCCACCATCAATAGAGCTTCAGACCCACTGAAAGTAAGAGAAAAATCCTTCAATAAAAAAAAAAACGTAAGAAACCAATATAATCGCACACAACCAATTGTAGGCAGGAAAGTCATTAAAAGGCAGCGACAAAGGCTCAAAGAGATGCCTATGATTACCATTAATTATTTGCCCTAACAGTACTTGGTACTCACCGTAGTGCATCCAAGCAAGATGTGACTGACGCTAATGCTTGGGGGCGGAACGTTATGCAAAATACTCAGGAATATGTATAACTGCCTCGTGAGGGGACTGACTGACTCAAGAGTAATATTACAGCGCCGTAAATATAAATCAGCCTTGTCGATGACTCGTTCAAATGAAGACCGGCTTATACTGAAGACAAGACTGGCTCACCTTAACTGCTTTCAGGCTCAGACAGGAATTTCTTTTCGTTATCGGCAGGTCTCCACGCTCCCTCGGAACAGCAAACAATACAAAGAAGGGTGGAGGCTAATAATTGCCGATTATCATGATTGCTGCAGGAAGGACAGTAGGTTGTAGCAAGTATTTAACTAATAATAAACAAACTTTGATAGTTATGGATCCTTCATGCCGACATAGGAAAGCACTACACCAGAATAACTGGAATTTTGTATATCATATCTTTCTTGCTTACTCCCAATATTCAGTATATATTATATATATATATATATATATATATATATATATATATATATATATATATGTGTGTGTGTGTGTGTGTGTGTGTGTGTGTGTGTGTGTGTATATATGTACATATACATATATATATATATATATATATATATATATATATATATATATATATATATATATATATTTATTTATAGAGAGAGAGAGAGAGAGAGAGAGCGAGAGAGAGAGAGGGCATGGGCCGAGGGCTGAATAACTTACAGAAACTGACAATTATTTGTTATTGATGTTGGAAAATATTCTGATAGTTATCTGGAAGCAAAAGGAGAGAGAGAGAAAGAGAGAGAGAGAGATTTTTTGGTGACCGCATGTAAGTGGCAGCCTTATCTCCTCAGCTCCCTTTTTGTGACCTAGCAATGTCCCTTGATACAGCTCTAGAAACTGGGAAAGGATTCCCTGAAACGGGCTGGTTCTGCCTGTAGACTTGGTACCTAAATAAGCATTGCGAGCATATCATACCTCAGTTCAGTATACATATGACTTACTATCTGGAAAAGAATACTGTTGGGATTAGAACTCACTGGCACCAAAGGGGTGGGGGTGGGTGGGAAGGGGGTGACATGGAAAAATAACAAAATATGATATTATATTAGTGTCTAAACCATAGTTTTCAAGGTGCTGAGATGAACAGTGACACTCCTGGTGCCTTTGTGGCCAATTTCAGCCCTGATAGGAATGGGGGGAAGGGGAGGGAAAAGGGGTGAAAAATAAAATGTTTAAAAATACCTGATATTGTTAAGTAATCCATTGTTTTTGAGGTCGCTGATAGGAATAGTGACACCCCCTATGCCCTTTATGTCTCATTTCAGCCTGATAGTAATGGGGGGGAGGGGGGAAGGGGGAGAGGCTGAAAAGGGGCGTGGTGAAATATAAAATAGTCAAAAAATGTTGGCCAATTTAATTGAAGTAACAATTCTTGGGAGGGAAAGGGAGAGGTGACTACAATTTTCTCCCACCACGAATACCTATCTTTTTCCCGACGGATCTCCCTTTTAACTTTAAGAGATTGCAATTTCCAGTGAGTCTTTCTCTCTTGATCTCGATCAACGAG
>NC_087203.1:22990652-23013152 GCF_015104395.2 Macrobrachium nipponense
GCTGCTGCGACCAACCGTCGGGTGAGGGGAAAAGAAACTTCCAGGCTGACTCCTGGTCGGGCAGTTCCTGGTTTTCCAGAGGAGGTACAAAGGTAAGGTCTGCCGGAGGTTCATCCTCGGGCGACAGAGGTAAGGATGAAGAAGAAGGAACTAGTGATTGGCCATGGGCTGTGGTAAGCTCCATGCCTGTTGGAGGATCTCCTGTAGGAGGATCCTTGATAAGGTTAGGCGCCGGCGCTAGCTCGGGGCCAGGCGCAGAGGTCAAGTTCGGTGGTGGCTCTACGTCCAGGCTGGACGGAGCTTGGCACTGCTCAGTGCTGCCAAGTGGTACTGGCAGAGAGTTGAGGTCGACTGGACCTGTGGCGGGTACCGGAGGTGCAATACCTCTCAGCGTGCCCTTGGTTATGGGAGACAGAGGGTCCTGTCTCTTTTGGAAGGCTAAGCCTTGTGGGACTTGGACAGTGTCCGCTGCACATAACTTGCTAGGGCACCTAGGCCAATTTGTGGAGTGCCCTATTACGTTACAGGTCTTGCAACGGAACTGTGAATGGTCAATCTCCCTCCTTGGTAACGGGGGAGACTGTTGGTGGATGTACTTCCTAGAGGAAGTAGAATTTCGGTGACTCCTTGCTTTGGAGTGAATTGACATGGGGTTAGGACCCCTAGGCTTTTTGAATTGTGAGGGAGACTTCATGTCTTGCCCTAGAGAGGTCGTAACCTCCTGGGATGTAGCTTGCAACTGCAAGAGTACATTCTTTGGAGAAGTGAGGTCTGGTGACCCTCAATTGGACGGTCGAAGGATCAGTTTAATGTGATTGATACCTTCAATGGTGATCAATCGACGTCTATCAACGTTAGCCCCTCGGGGAATTCTGTCTTCCCGTATCAGGGAGACTTGAGCGCCAGAGTCGTCGTAGGCTCTGACGTGGCTTGGCTGATAATGACTTTGGAGGGGTGCGACTGTTATAGGGCCCTTAGCTGGGGGTCCTAGTGAAGAAGGATTGGTGACGGCCATGCGATGGCAGGAATATGGTGGTTTGCGCACCCTCCATAGTTGGCAGACATGTGACCCTTGCGGCCACAGTCTCGGCAGAACTTGTTCCAGAACCTCTTCCGTTGGCACTGGATGATAAGGCCGAGATGGCCCCACAGGTTGCGAATCTGCGGAGTCACCAAGGCTGGCAGTGTGCTCTGGCACAGGTGAAGAGTCCTCTCTGGCAGTGATGTGACGTGGGGAGGTTAAGGGAACCTCCGTTGAATCACCCTCGGAAGCAATTTCGGGGTTAACTGGTGGGCTTACCTCTTCCAAAAGGGAGGAGGTAGGCGGTAAAAAGGTAAAAGGCTGGCAGGATGCGGCAGGAATTTCTATCTCTGGCACTGGATCAGGACCAGGCTCACAATAGAAAGGATGTCAGGCTGACCAGAGACGGCGGGACTAAGGGAGACAGTGGGTGCAGGGCTGGTAGCTGGCAGAGTGGCTGGAGCTAAGATACTCTCCTTACGGCCTTCTCCCACTTGATTTCGAGTTCCTTCTCCTGAGAGCGAGCTCATGCTTTCGCTCCTCTTCCCCGTCCTCTTCCCTTGCCTTCCTTTCTGCTTCTCTGGCTTGTCTCTGGTTTTCTCTTACTTTCCTTTTCTTGCAGGCGTGCGGCAGCCCTGCTGCGTCTTTATCCACTGGTCAAGTGCTGGTCCAGTGTAACCAGCCTCCTTGCCCAGAGTTATGAGGGCTCCGAGCTTCTCTAGCTCTCTGGCAAAGAAGTCGCGGGAAGCAGGGGAAGACATTCCCTTAGGCTGCAGTAGAGGCTCTGATGAAAACTGAGAATAAAGGCCAGGAAAGGGTATTGAATGGAATGGGAGTGCCTACTGTGGAAAGTAGCACTCACTTGGAAATGTGTTCTGCGACGTGGTAATGAAAAGTGAAAAGACTGGGTGCTCGGTGGCACTTTGTGACTGGCACCTTCTGATGATGAAAAATCGAATGAAGTGTGCGGCGCACGTCACACTTACGGCGTTCCCAACTTGGGAGACGTTGGAAATGGGCTACCTGTAGGACCAATACAGGTGCAACGGCACTTATGAGGAGGCGTTCCTTGGTTCATTGATCCAAAATGGTGAATACTCTAATGAATGAGCGTCTCTAGGACGGACACGCAGGTATAGGGCTACCTGTACGTCTGTACAGGTGCGCGGCACTTATGAGGAGGCGTTCCTTGGGCAGCACTAGTAGTGCTGGTATTGCGGCACTTTGGGGAGGCGTTCCCTTGGGATGGTCCGAAAGATCACTGATCCTCGTACACGGACATTAATGAATTGGGCGTTCCGTAAGGACGGACACGCAGGTTTAATGGCTACCTGTACGGCCTGTACAGGTGCAATGGCATTTATGGAGGCGTTCCTTGGAGCACTGGTATCGTGCTGGTGTGTCCCGGACACTACTTGCAGTATACTTAAATATACTTGAAGTGAAATGGCACTGCTCATGGCAGAGTGTAATGGTGGAGGAGGGAAAGTAAAAGGTGGGAGTACTTCAGCCGCCAGTCGATGGACAGTGTCGAGAATTAGTGGCACTGTGAAATGGTAAGACCTGACGTGCACTGGTGGTGGCCAGTCCTAAACTGGTAACGACTTCCCTGTCTGGAAGTAATGAATTTGCGTGGCACACTGTGCGAATTGTGCTTGCGGTATACGCAAGTCTTTCGTGATAAAGAAAATGAAAAGACCACTCGGGCAACGACAGGTAATGGAAATTTTAGAAATGCTCAGTCACTCGCTGAAGTACTCGATAAATGAAATAAATAAATGCTTGCAAACTGCAATGGACACATGCGCGTACGTATCACGCTGTGTAAATGAAAGACACAAGAGACTAAAATAAGGTTAATTCGGCATGCTATAATTAATGGTAAGATGTAGTACTCTTGGCTTCGTGAATACTGGGTTCTCTCTCTCTCTCTCTCTCTCTCTCTCTCTCGGAGAGGGTGAAAATGATATATGAATGAACTCCCTTATATTTGAATTGAACTACTAATGTTAGTTTAATATGACGCAACTTGCGTTAAATGATTTACTTACGTTAACGTTTTTAATGAAAGAATTGCTTTTGGATAACGTTTTATGAAAATGATAACGCGCTCGTGGTGAACGATTTTTACGTTAATGTTAGCGGCTTGCGCTTATGAAATGATTTGCGTTTCAATATGAAATTTATAAAGACGCGTTTTACGTTAACAATTCTTGTAATTTACTCTACTTTTAAGATTTACGTTAACTTTACGTAAGGACAAGTGAAAAATTACGGTAAGGATTTGAAAACGATGTTAGCAAACAATTGTAAATGAGGTTACGTTAAGTGAAATGAAATTTCGCTCAGCGCGTGAGTGAGCGATGCGAGGTGAAACACGTGAGGCGAGAAGAGCGGGTTAGCACCACGGTGTGCTAGCATTGATGGCGAATCAGCTGATTCTCTGTAAATGCGAAGGCAATTTACAACACAAAATACTACTTTCTTATTCAAGGCGAATTACGTTAATTTCTCTGGCAGAACGATAGATACTAGTACCGAGATTGATCTTATTTACGTTAAAACTTCGAGACTTAACAGTTTACTTTGTTTAAATTGTTTAGATACTTCTTAAAGGATAAAAACATGGCTGCCGCTTTGTGAGCGAAAACGAAGGCTGGTTGAGACCGCGCAGGCGCGAAAGTGCGCTAAGCTGAGTTAAGCTGAGAGGTAAGCGGTTACCAACACTTGGAATGAAAACGAAGTTAAAAATGGATTCCCTAACATATCACAGACAAAAGAATTGTACACTTCTTTGCCGTAACTATTAGTAAAACACTCCTAACTAGCTAGGCTTTCTAATACAGCAATAAACCCTGGCAAAGCACTTCCTAGTTTGATCTGGTCCTTTCTGGCATCTATCTGCACACGTGTTCGTGTAAGCTCCTACGAGACCAGCACAAAGTAACAGAGAATTCGCGGGGCAAATTGTTTGCTCGCCGCTAAAATAAAGCACTGGCGCGTTCGCCGTTACAATAATAAGATTTCTACCTACGCTCTTTTGACCACTTCAACAATAAAAATACTTAAACGTACATTAAGCTAACATTGGTTATAGAATAATCATATTAATGAATGGAATACCTTACCGTGAGTCAGTGTGTCTTCTTTCCCTGCAAGTGTGCTTGATTTACGCTTTGTAAAATAATTTACAGTTTTACGTTTTACAACGGATAACGCGATTTACAAGCTTTTTTTTTTTTTTTTTAAGCAAGCTAGTTCATATCCTCGGCGAAGGTCGACAATTTACGTATATAGCGGCCTTGAGAGAGGCTAGATACGTAAACGGAAGTAATTTAGGGATTTCAAGAGGGAATTGCTTTAACTTACCGTAAGCTGAAAGTTTATTATTAATTTCTTTAGAGGGAAGGTCGCCAGAAAACTCAGCTCGTTACTTAACAACTATTTATTTACTAAAAGGCCCATGCTGGCTGGAGAAAAGGTAAATGATGGCTCCATTGAGCTGTTATAGCGGTTTTCATACACTTGGGGTAATGCACACTTGCGGGCAGAGAGACGGCACGTGACTCATGGAATCTGGAAAAGAATCCCAGATTAAACGAGATAAAAGGAAAAATGACTTCTTGCTTTGATTAAGGCTGATTAATTCTCTAACATTGGGGAAGGTAAACTCGAATGGTTCACTGAGGTATGCACGAAAGCTTGGTCTTTAACAAGTCACAAAGGGGAGCACGTGGCCCGATGAGGACAAAGGGTCTTTTGATGTAGAAGGGGTAAAAATGAGAATTGAAAATGAATTTAGCAAGAGTCGTATGTAGTTAAAAGGTGCTGGGTGAAGTTTACACTTTCAGACGTACCTTTATGCAATATTCAGTGTATCCTTGTAGAAGAATGCGGCCTGACCTCGGTTCAGGTCTGGGGTTCGTGTCCACCAGTACGTCGTGGGTAGGCCTAAGTTTGGGAGGCTGGCCGGTGGACATCCGTCTTGGACTACCGACTACAGTTGACTGAGATCGATACTGGTTGTTTTCGAATCACGGGGCTTCCAAAGACCGCCTCGAGCATTGCCTGAAAGGTGGTAAACACAACGCCAGCAAATTGGGAAGGAAAATAGGTCTTATTGTAGAAGTCCCTAAAATCCATCTCGAAGCCTAGCTACTCTTGTGACTTGCCTCTCTTACCCTAAGCTTCCGTCAGACCGGAAATATCATTCCTACGACATACCCACTCTCTCCCAACAACAGTCGCTTCAGGAGAAGGCATGGCTGCTACTTTTATAATTAAATATAACTAAAACTCTGCTGGGAAGGCGAGGCATTCTATAGACGTAGCAATATATATATATATATATATATATATATATATATATATATATATATATATATATATATATATATATATATATAGTATATATATATATATATATATATATATATATATATATATATATATATATATATATATATATATATATATATATATATATATATATATATAATATATATATATATATATAAATATATATATATATATATATATATATATATATATATATATAGATATAGATATTACTATTTTTTCTTACTTCTCCATTTTGCAACAGGTATTCAGGGTGCTTGGTAGTTATAAAAGCAGGTCTCATTATTCCTTATTAATTAATCTGCGTAGCCAACTTATCTCTTTAGTGGCTGTACTTGTTCTCCTGCTGTTATTTGCACTGAATATCACTGACCTTATTTCATGGATATGAAAGTAGTATTTCGATATTCATTAATAGAATAGGCAAACAACTTTTCTTTGCCTAATAATGGCCTCCCATTTCCATCATAATATCATTACAACATGAACATGAGAATTCCGAAATCCCTGAACGAAAACAACAATACAATAAATTTGCTAATTATTGTCGCTTTTTTATATTTCGACGGTTTTTCATGACCAAAGCAGTTGAGACAAAAAATTTCTCTGATGTATTAGCTTTATCGTGTCCGTAATTTACAACCATATTTTATCGCACATTTTCCTATGCCTTGTCGAATTTCAAAGATACTCGTAAGTCTGGATTATGGACCGACGAGTGTCCTTTTTCGAAATGTATTTCTATTCATTTCATGGTTTCCAGAAATTCTACATTGCCATCCATCAACCCCTCGACTCTTTTTATGATATATCAACCCATTACTTTCTATGGTCGAATGGATTTTTTTAACTCCTACATTATACAACCAGCAGATATGTACTCTACTCTTATCTATAATATAATCGTCCTGAAAGGAATGCTTTTTATTGAGACTAACCAATGATGGGTAATGATTAAGAAGTTGCAGTTCTATACTTGATTCTGACTAAGCAAAGATTTCACTCCTCACATATCTTTAAGTCATTTTCGTTATCTTTTCGTTTGTTGGGTCGTCATCCGACTCCTGTTCCTCATTTGCTGCGGACATTGATTACTGAGCCATCAGTGATACAAACAGCATAATGACTTCATTTTCGAAGTAGTTTTAGTTTGTAACAGGGAGCCTTCTAGTCTAGTATATAACGCCTCCATCTCCGTCTATGTTTGGAGAGTCTTTTTCTTATATGAGTGCGTGTGTGTGTTTCCTTTTTTTTTTATCATTGATGACTGAGGTATTTCATGTATACAGAAATGAAAATGACACTGAGCGAAGTTTATTTTTCTGTTATAGTAAGTAGAAAGTATTTAATTTCTTACTGATTTTTTGGGAATAACTATATTTACATTTGTCAACATTTGGACCTGAGCGAGGTGGTCTTTGACGCATTACATCCTGATCAACATCGTATTTAGGTCAGTATATTGTTCAATGAAACACAGACTGTAATACAATAATGAAAAATTAAATGTAATTTGCCTTCAGTTATCAGTAGAAAGCTGTTGCAAGGAGACAGTCCGACAGAGGCACATGATGCTGGCATTTTGACCTTGCTGGGTATATATATTATATATTAGTATATATATATATAAGCTATATATTATTATATATCTATATATTATATCTTATATAATATTATCTAATATATCTTATTCTATATCTTCTAATCTAATTAAATAATAATATATATAATATATAAATATATAAGATATATATATATAATATATATATCTATATATATAATTATTTCTTCCTCTATATCTAATATTATTATACTCTATATTGGTTATATATATATTAATTATTATCTCTATATAAATATATAATATATTCTATAGTATATATATGGATGCGTGTGTGTGTATGCGTTAAGCTACAAATGTCCTTTAATATCCAATTCGCTCTACCTCGGAATTAATATATTTTCATATACGTTAACCGAAGGGAAATTTATTAGTCGATAATAATTTCGTCTTCTTGTGGATTCAAACCAACGGACAGAGGAGAAATCTGTCAGCTGGTTCGAATCCACGAGAGGACGAAATTACCAACTAAAAAATTCCCCTTCGGTTAACATACATGAAAATATACTGATTCCGAGGTAGAGCGAATTGGATACCAAAGGACCATGAATCATGGTGATATGATAATGTATATGTTGTCAGTGACTCGACGATTCGGCCAAACCACGCCAATTAGGAAATGATTCCAGGTGAACTCATTGACGTCCAGTTCGCCATGAAATGCATTCCCATGTGTAAAAGAGCAGTTTTCGTGAATAGCGGGTTTTAATATCTGAATATTTCAGTAGTCTATTTACTTAAAGCAGCTGGGTTGCAACCCAATTACCTAGTTGCAGATCGAGTAATGGAACTGCAGACTTAACTTTCCATAGCAATTGATGATCTAGATGCATTTCGGAGAATGAAATTCTAGATCAGTGTTACTTAAACTTTTTTGCCTTGCGCCCCCCCCCCTTCATTATCATATAGATCCCACGCCCCCCTACCCCTGAAATTTTCGCCAACTATAAACAATATGTTATCCAATTGTATAGTATTATACTTCATTGCTTTTATGGGTATATGGATGAAGGATAGATTTTTGTTTCATTGCTATTAAATATTTTACAAGTAAGTATGCATTGTACTATAATTCAATGGAATAAACAATGTTCACAGAAAACTGGTAAAACAAACATTTTATGAAACCACATTTAATCTTAATCCTTATTCAGTTTCAGCATTATACAGATTATATTGATAGCAATTTTTATAAAAAAAAAATCTGATGACTAAAAAAATAAATATAATTTTTACTATTAAGACAATTATTCATGGATCATGACATCAAAAATTATTACAGATCCTCCTTAGTGATTTATTTATCCATAACAAACAAAGACACTGATGACGATAAAACCATATTTACTATAATTTTTTGTCATCGTTGCTAGTTTAACTGATTGCACAGATATCAACAAAACAACGGATTATAGCCAGTGTCCTTTTGGACTTGGTAGTACTACTCATCAGTGGGTGGCCAACTAGTCGGGGAACATTTGGTGGTGTTTGGCTCAAAGCTCATCGGAGATCGCTCGCCACATTAGGCTTGTTTATTTTCCTCGTTTTGATTCTAACTTATGCTGAAAACCCTACTCCACATATGTAGGTAAGTAGAAGAAAAGGGGACCATTACTTGTAGGATTCGCTGACTGATTTTCTGGTAAACTAAAAAGATATTTTATCCAAACATTTTCCATACCAAGAGCGGTAAAATCATCCTTTGCCACAGAATTAAACTTAGTTTGAGGAACTGTTCTTGTAAGGCTTCTGGAACATCATCTACTTTCAAGGGAAAGGGGTTCCTGGCAAAATTTAATAGAAAACTCCTCTCGCTGATGCTAGGAAAATAACAACGTTGAAACTAACTTTCCAGTCCTTGAAGGTGACCTGCGATCTCGGTTCCAAGGCTGTCACTGAAGTTCTCATTCAAGAACCGAGCAGAGAGCGGGAGGAAATCAATTCATAAACAAGATTTAAAATTAAAATTGACTTATGTTTTGAATGTTTGACTTGTTTTGAGATAATAATTAGAAAAAATATCATAGAAGCAATGATAATATTTTTGTTAATTTTGCAATTAACATCACAAATTAAAAAAAAAGAAAAAAAATAATAGGCACCATCTGGCAACCCTTCTTGCGTACCCGTTGGAAGCCTCTGGCGTCCCCCTTGAGGGGTGCGCCCCCCGGTTTAAGAATCATTGTTCTAGATGGATCATTCCATAACAACTAATGATCCACATGGATGTCGAGCAGTAAAATTCCTTAATAATAACCTTGAGGTAGAAATTATATGAAACTATTTCAAAGCTACCACAGATATGGAAATTATATGAAACTATTTTAAAGCTACCACAGGCAAACATTTTGGTGGTAGTGAGTAGTAATTTGAACAGGAAACAGATTAGCTGAGTGCCTTCTGTTCCAAAAAGATTATAAGATGAACGCTATGACAGCACTCGCCCAATATTACACTAACATTGTTCATGCAATGAAAATCTATCTGATGGTTCGATTTGGGTCGTCTTTATGTCCTGTATTTAGATTTTAATGGTATTTCATGTCGTCCTTCTAAATCTTTGTTGTCACCATCACTAGCTTACAATAATTTGTTTATTATTCGGTCTTATTCTCTCTTGTTATTTCTTGGTGTAAAAGAGAAGAAAGTATAAATTTCATGATAACATAAGCTTTCTTCTTTTTTATATTTTAAACAGACTTTTACGTTTGTATCTTTATGTTAACAATTGAATTGAACATCAAATGTGATGTATGAAGACGGTTTAGAATAAGAACTCGTAAGGGTTTGCTGATGTGAAAGGTCACATATTGTTTGTGAAATACAAGCAAATAATTGTATAATTATAATTGGACTAACTGACGGCATACTCTTTAGTCGCTCAGCCGATTACATAATAGCACAGCCTTTTGTTTTATTGAAGTGTTCATGGATAAGTGTGCATAATTATTTTTTATTGGGTTTTAGTAAATAATATTGTTAAATAAGCTTTGGAATACGGTAATTCCAGGAACACAGGCGCTAAATAAATCCGCTTGCGAAAGGTACGAAGAATCACAATTCCCGTAGTCTTCAGTGGGAAAATGTTTAACAACATGACGATAGATATATATCGCATCCAAATTAGAAATTTTACACCTAAAGCCCTAAAACCTTTTAGAAATTAGATACAGAGAATTTTTAGGCCTAGTCCGTAATGTCATTATCCAAATCGGTGGTGGGGAAATTCGGGAAGAGGCAGAAAAGGTTCAAACCAGAGAATTCAAGAAAGATGGCACGATTCTCTTTGTGGAATTTGCTGCAACAAACTGCACCTGGAGGTATTTCCATATGCACCAAAATAATGGAAAGACTATTTCGATGGGAGGGTAGCTATATTCTTGAAAATTTAATGTTTTATTCCCATATTTTGTTAAAAGATTGACAAAATCATTGCGTAAAGGAAACTTTTTTTTTTTTTTTTTTAAACTTTTTTTTTTTTTTTTTTTTTTGTAGATACAAACATACAAAACTGTTTCCTTGGAGACATATCATCGGTAATCACGGAGATATGTTTTGGATGGAGCAAGAAGACATTCTCTCAGAAAGAATTGAAATTATTATTACATAATGGTGTTGAAAGAATTAAGTACGTGATTTTGATCCTTTGCCGTTAAATATTTCTTACGTTAAGAAAGAAATTTCCAATTAAAACGCGCAATCCCTCTTTCTGTTTCTCTACAATAGTTTCTCGGCATAACTGTATCTAACAGTTAGTTAGTCTGTTGTTTCATGTGATATGTTCGTCCCAAGAGGTCTTTACATTTTCAACTTTATTTTCGACTGTAGACGAATAGTTTAAAAATGAAATGGATTGTAAAATTATCTAACACCTCGTGATTATATCATTTATTTACTTGGATGTAATTTATTCATTCATAATAATGATTTCAGTGAATGGAGTCTATTGATAGAGATTGATTACCTGCGGTTTACGATGATTTGTAATTTGATGGTTTGGTGGCGAGCACAAACATGATCTCGAAAAATATGTTATAGGATACAAAAAAATAATTGTCGTAGCAAAAATAACCCAAAAAGCGATAATAATAATAATAATAATAATAATAATAATAATAATAATAATAATAATAATAATAATAATAATGGATATAATATGATTCCTGCCTCCTTAGGAGTCCATCACTTTCTTACTATGTGCGCCGTTTCTAGGATCACACTTTTCTGCATGAGTCCCGGAGCTACTTCAGCCTCTAGTTTTTCTAGATTCCTTTTCAGGGATCTTGGGATCGTGCCTAGCGTTCCTATGATTATGGGTACAATTTCCACTGGCATATCCCATATCCTTCTTATTTCTATTTTCAGGTCTTGATACTTATCCTTTTTTTTCCTCTCTTTCTCTCCAACTCTAGTATCCCATGGCATTGCGACATCAGTGAGTGCTACTTTCTCCTTGATTTTGTCAATCCATGTCACGTCTGGTCTATTTGCACGTATCACCCTATCCGTTCTGATACCATAGTCCCAGAGGATCTTTGCCTGATCATTTTCTATCAATCCCTCAGGTTGGTGCTCGTACCACTTATTACTGCAAGGTAGCTGATGTTTCTTACACAGGTTCCAGTGGAGGACTTTTGCCACTGAATCATGCCTCTTTTTGTACTGGTTCTGTGCAAGTGCCGGACATTCGCTAGCTATGCGGTTTATGGTTTCATTTTTCGTATTGCACTTCCTACATATATTATTATTATTATTATTATTATTATTATTATTATTATTATTATTATTATTGCGAGGTAAAATTCAAGCAAAGAAATAAGCAAATATAGTATTTATGAAGGAGTCCAAGGGAAGGGGTAGGGAGCTATGAAGTATCGTTGAAGCCTAACTTAAAACTGCTTATTTCATCATGAGCAGATCACATGGTAGAATCTCGTCTTTGCGTAAGAGGCGCTACTTAAAACTACAAGAATCTTGGAAAGCATAAAATCCTGGAATGTCAATCTAATTGCTAGAGTTGGTTTACAGATCCAATCACTATCTTTTGTGTGACCAATTCCGAGGAAGTTGGGAGGGAGAATAAAATAATATTTATGTTGTCTCTAAGAGATACTTCAAAAAAGCTATGTGAAATAGGATTATTCAATATAAAAAAAATTCTTAGATCAGATGTATATTTTGAAAGTAATTTTTTCTAATGAGCGTTCTGCGTCGGTTAATATTTTAGCATTTACAAAACACTAACCTTCCTTTTGTAGCCAGGGAAGCCATTTACCATTCGTCTGAGCCAAACGAGATAAAGAGAGGTAAAGAATGTTTTTTTAATTGGAGGGGCAATTTTGTGCCTTTACGCAGATTTTTTCTATATACTTATGGTTCATTACTTTGAATCAATTTTTCATTTTGGCCTAAATTCTATATTCAGCTCAACTCATTGATGATTTCTGCTGATATTATTATTATTATTATTATTATTATTATTATTATTATTATTATTATTATTATTATTGATAGTAATAGTAGTATACAATCAGCTTGGTGCAATTGGAGGAAAACATCAGGTACGCTATGTGACAAAAGATTTCATGTAAAACTGAAGGGGCAAAAGTACAAGAGCATTGTCAGACCTGCATTGAAGTATAGTTGTGAAACATGCCCCATTAATAAAGCACAGGAGACGAGGAGGATGGAAGCGGCAGAAATGAGAATGTGACGTTGGATGTGCGGAGTGATAAGGAGAGACAGGATAAGGAATGACTTCATGAGAGGGACGGTGAAAGTTACAGAAGTATCAAAGAAGCTCCAACAGAGACGATTGCAATGGTTTGGGCATGTTATGAGATGAGGGGAGGATTCTGTATGTAAAAGAACCATGAACATGGATATACCCGGAACCAGGAGGAGAGGTAGACCATAAATGAGATGGAGAGACACAGATAACAGGGACATGCGGGAGAGGAACGTGAGAGAGGTAATGGTGTATGATCGCAGAAGTTGGAGAAGACTAATAACAAACAGCGACCCCTATAAAGATGGGAAAAGCTGAAGATAAAGAAGAATAGTAGTAGTAATAGTAGTAGTAGTAGTAGTAGTATCACACCTTGTAATGAAGCAATCTGAAATATTCATAAACTTTGTAATCATAATTATATATACTTGGACGATTCAAAGTAAAGAGAAACGAATGGATTTTATATGTTTATATATCGAAGTTAACAAATAACACAATCTGTCCAGTAAAAAGTGGTGCCGAAAGTCCAATGGCATCCCAGCCAGGAAAACTGGTTTTAGGTAATGTGACATTATGACTACTCAACTTCAGAAGTAAGGTAAGATTGAGAAACATGTTTTATACACTGGTAATAGACACGGGTAAAAGCGGAAATTTCCTAAGTGGCATTTTAGAAGATGGTGGTCTAAACCATGATTAGGGTTGGGTTGTGGTAGCTCAGTAGATTCGCCTACACATCACAGTGTAGTGGTCCTGAGTTGAATCTCCATACTGCTTGATATATTTCACTGGCAAAAAGTGACCTGTGAGCTGGGGATTGGGTGTTTCTGGGGAGCTCATAGGCATACTTACTGGGTCGTCAACAGCCGTTTCGAGAGCTTTGCAATGCCCTGTTCCTTGCCTTTGCTGCTCTTGATCCAAGCATTGTTGGGAATATGAAATCAACCTTATAGTACCATTTTTCATTTTGGAAAATAAATTAAAAACCTGCTGTTTTCCATAACTGAGAACTAATTATTTAACTATGTAGAACAAAACATTTAATGTATGTATGTGTGTGTCCATAGGAAACATTAACAGTATATCTTATGTTAGTCAATAAAAAACAACTTCGTCCTAACAGACATGAGGCACATTGTACTACAGCGCTTCAGTGTCGAATGCAAAGGCAGAATGATCAGAGGTTAAGTCATCTCTGTCTCCAAGAAACGAATATGGTCACCATATCTCTCTATAACAATATCCCAAAGAATAAATTTAATCTCATTCCAGTTCGATTTTGGGACTCACCTTTACAGTGGAGCACAAAGATTGACCAATGAAATAAATAAGAAATCTATAAAACCTTTTGAAGTGACAGTCATTCTGCAGAGTGAAAATTTAACGATACCCTTAGGAATTCTTTATTAAATGATTAAATATCAGTATCCAATGGGTACTGCAAACCGCAATAGTTAGAAGAACAGCAAAATCTCTACTCAAACCGAATATGCCGAATATGATCACTAAAACATGACGCTCCCTTGCCGGTAGGTTCCGTCGATGTGAAACCGGAGCTTATGACTAATTCTGCGACCAGATCTCGTAGTCGTAAACTTCATTGAGCGATTAACCAGTAGAGCTTGAAATTCCATCAGATTCTAAACATTTTCTCTACTGGGGATGAGTACGAATTGAGTACATCAAAGATTCACGATACTGACGAAATTGCAAATATGCGCTCACCGCGTAGATTAGCAGCCGACGGCCTTAATTGGGGGAAACATCAATAAACCAATAGAGACCATATTAACGGAATTTGCAGACTCCCGAATGAAACGAAATGCATATTACGTGCACAGTTTCATGATAGAATATTAGAGTCCATCCAGGATCCGAGCGGGAGGAAGAAACTTTTCCTGGAAATATTAACTATAGCAATCTTCAGAATAATTATCATTTAGAGAGTATTTTGTACACACACACACACACACACACACACACACACACACACACACACACACACACACATATATATATATATATATATATAATATATATATATATATAATATATATATATATAATATTATATATATATATATTGTCAATACGTTCCACAGGAGAAAAGAGAATAAAAGACTCTAGTAGCTCGATAATTTCGCCTTCCACCAGGCCTCTTCAAGAGCTTTATTTTAACTAAACAGAATGAGCATTACAAGAATTCATAAACACTTTCCCACTGGGAAAAAAATAAAATTATCATAATTGTCAGAGTAAAAATTAGGTTGTTTAAATCATAAACAAATTGTCAAACCAGCAATTCAAACAGGTTAAAAGAGAGAACTATTCAAAGCGGGGGAGGTAAGATGAAACCCCATTATAAACCATCTTAGGGGTCTCCACTATAACCCTGCCAAGTTTCATCCCCATCGGACCAGCTGTTTGGCCTATGATTGAATGACAGACGGACGGACGGTCACACATAACACCCATTAGAGTAAGATTATTATATAAGTAAGATTATTGGTATTGCTGGAAGAAGACCTTCAATAACACAGGTTTTATTGAAAAAAATTGGTATTTGTCAAATTGAATGTATTATAGAAAATGCAATACAAATTGGATCTTAAGCCTAATTAGCAAAAGATCCCAAATGATTCATTCTGGATTCCTCTTGCTCAGGGACGTCTCTCTCTCTCTCTCTCTCTCTCTCTCTCTCTCTCTCTCGCACACATAATTTTTGAAAGAAAAGCTATGTTGCTTTCGTTTTGGCTGTTATAAACATTTCAGACTATTAACAGTATTTGTCACATTTTGTAATAATAATAATAATAATAATAATAATAATAATAATAGAATAATAATAATAATAATAATAAAATATAATTCAAGATAGTTCACAAGAATTACCTGTCTCATTTTTTCACCCCCTGTAGTACCCTTGTGTCTTTAACGATCCATTTCGTGTCCCGGACCATCATCCATTATTTCTTTTTCTTTCGGGATTGTGAAAATTTTACTTTTTGGTGATGATTGCAGTGGATCGCATTCCTCTCAGACGAGAGATAAAAGTTTTATCTCATCCCTTCATACATCGCATCGAGTTTTGTATTATACTGTGTGTGTATGTGTGAGTATGTGTGTGCCGAAAAGTTGTTATTACCATTGATGAAAGCAGATGAGTTGTAATATATTTAAGTAAAACATATATACAGGACAGCTACATTATTAGCGCATTATCTGATAAAAATGGAAACATAAAATGGCTTTGATGTTGATGATATATTTATTTGTTATGGATCGTTCCTGGAATCCAGTCACGGAATCAGGCCCGTGTTCTTGCCCACTATAAATTTCTTGTACTTGAAGAATTTAAAAGATGGAAATGTGCACAGTATTTCAGAATACAAGAACTGTCCATTTTATGTTCTCTTAGTATTGCAGTCATCTGACCTTTCATTAAATGATAAACTTTCTCTGCTACATGTGTTCCTTTTTTCTATTTCATCGACAACTCTCATTATAAGCAATTTTATTTACCACTTTTGCGTTTAGCAAGGAAGTAGGATCACCATTACTTTTAAATTTAGCCCGAAATTATCTCCAGTTGAAGATCATTGTAACACAAAGACATGTCGAGATTACCGGAAGTGTTATGTCAGCGACAATGCAGGACTTCTTGCTCTTCTACCCTTCACAATGTCGCTTTTTGGTTGCTTGTCCTTGGAGTTCATTCACTACTAGTAAATTAGTACATACCCACTTACATGCTCCCCGTAAAAGTAGTGGTAAGAGAAATTAGTCACACACATTCAACATTTTCGTTGATAATAACAAATATACATTAATCAGAAAAACAACATCACCAGTAATTAGATTTTTAGACAAGGTTTTAAAACTGTAAAGCTGCGTAAATTAGCATAAATTCTGAACATTCTCTTACACAGATTCGTGCTTTGGTAACAACAGATCACACCCATGATAACTAACTCCCGGAAACCAAGACAATCTGAATGAATTCGAAGAGCAGGTTCCCTGGAGTTTTGCAATTCTTACTTCTGAACGATGTCCAGTTGCTTTTAACCAATCGTTTCGATTTTGACGCCGCCTGAAAAACGTTACCCATCTTGCGGTGAAATGACACTGATACTAAAGCTACAGTTATTAGGTAATTAATAATGAATCATTTTTCTATGACCAATAATAGAGATACAATCTGTATGGCGATCGGGTTATGTAGGAAATAATCAGCATAAAAGCAACGTGTCCTACCCATATTCCGATCATAGGTCTATGGATGTTTGCGTATTCAAAGATTAACAAACAGAGGGAGAGAGAGAGGAGGGGGGGGGGGGGGGGGGGAGGTGTTGGGGATGGGGAGGGTTTTCATTTGCCTGTTTGGGGTTACAGTTACACTATATATATAAATATATATATATATATATATATATATATATATATATATATGTATATATATACGTATATGAAAACAATTTAACCAATAAAATAATGATGCTTGATAGTCTGAAATGTAAACTGTTCAAGCACAATCCTGCGTGATCACGTCTGGCAATAATAAGTACCTGAATTAAAGGATAAAGGTTAAGATATAGCAGTAGCCTATTTTCACTGAGACAAAGTACGCAAGATTTGATAGATTTATTCATGATTATTTTGACTTTAATTCTAATCTTTTAAAGGGATCAGTAGAATTGAGGCGATGAATTAATCAGTGGGGCCATTCATTGAACTGAATTCAGAGAGGTAAGATAGGATTCTTATCTTTAAACAGAAATTTTCAAGTCGTTCCTTTTAAACAGTGTTATTTACGCGTCTGAGAGAGACAACTAATTATTCTGGTAAGTAAAAACAATAAAACCAGCCTGGTTATTAATAATTATGTCAACATTCTCATAACTGTGAAAATTTCATTAATTAAAAAAGCCTTGATCCTTGAATAGGGAGTAAGAAATGACAGGTAATTCTTAATTAAGAAATAGATGCATGCATAATCAGTCTATCTATCTAGCTCTACCTATGTACACACACACACACACAAACACACACATACATCATATATATATATATATATATATATATATATATATATATATATATATATAATATATTATATATATATATATATATATATATATATATATATATATATATATATATTATTATTTATTTCGTCTATGTGTGTTTGGGTAGGTGCCAGATGAGTATATTTCAAAACGAAACTCATCGGTATTACCGAGCTACTGCTTCCCCAAGGAGTGCCATGGTTTAAGAGCCTAATGACATCATAGTAGAAATCACCTGGTTAAGTAATATCAAAGGAAATGCCCCCAAAATGGCGGATGAGTTTTGTTCCTTAGGCCAAGGGTGGTCAGCCTTTTGGACCGCGATATCTACTCTAAAGAATGAAACTCTCTTACGATCTACCATACTACATAACAACATATTATTACGTGGGAAAATAATTTCAAATAGTGCCATAGTACGATAAAACATGATTGCAATTGCCTCACTTTTATATATATATATATATATATATATATATATATATATATATATATATATATATATATATATATATATATACATCTGCTTGTGTTTTTGTTTGTTTATATAGGATTGTGGAGGAACCGCGATCGACCAAATAAGTGGCCAACAGCAACCACATTTGTCAGTTACCTGTTTACTAAGAACTAGTTGCGCGGTGGTAATACCAGATAACTAGTTATATAAACTGAAGTGTACGTACAGTCACTCATATATTTTCATGGATGTCCGGGTGTTTGAGAGAGACTTCTATTTCACCTCTTTCTGGATGACAGGTGTCTGGGCGTAAAGTGCGAAACTGGCCAAATGTTCAACTACCTACTAACTATTTCAAAGCCCATGACACCCTCCTTTTTTAATATAACTAATGAACCAGGCTTCTGATTAATGTGAAACCGAAACCACCAGAGTTTGAGACACCGACCTAATTAAGAAAAATGGATTCAAGCATCTACTCCGCATTATTGTCTTACTTTATATCGAGAAATGTCATCTCAATTTTGTGGGCATGGTGAGAAAACGAAATTAAGACCTGGCAACTAGGCGCAGAAAGACGTGTCGTGTCGACCATGACGTGGGGCCCCGTGACTTTTACACCTGCCACGCCCCCGTTTCTGTATGGTTATGAAATAATATATAAGTTGTAGTGAATTATACTGTTCTTTAATGGAATCTAAAATACTGATTGGTTATCATGTTTGAATAAACTCATTTTTAGCTTCACTTATGTTTGTTATTTAATTAATATGTAATTCTTACGAAAAAGAAGACAGAAAATAAAAATCTCGGATGGCAGTCAGAGACTCAGAGAGGTGATCGTGTTTGAGGGAAGGTACACGTCTGTTAGATACAGGCATTGACAAGGGCTCCTGCTGACACCTTGCTTACTGCCTACTATTGATATTTAGAATGCTTCACCATTGTCCACAAGGTTGCGTAATACTTTTGTGTTGCGACTCTTAACATACTACAAGAGGGAAGAAGACATGTATAGTTGAATATTATGCATTATCAGATTCTCTCTCTCTCTCTCTCTCTCTTTATATATATATATATATATATATATATATATATATATATATATATAAAGAGAGAGAGAGAGAGAGAGAGAGAGAGAGAGAGAGAGAGAGAATCTGATAATGCATAATATTCAACCTATACATGTCCGTGATGGTACGCCATTAAACATGACATGATACCAACCTATTCAATCCAATCTTCAGTTTATTATTGTCTTCTTCCCTCTTGTAGTATGTTAAGAGTCTCAACACAAAAGTATTACGACAAACCTTGTGGACAATGGTGAAGCATTCTAAATATCAATAGTAGGCAGTAAGCAAGGTGTCAGCAGGAGCCCTTGTCAATGCCTGTATCTAACAGACGTGTACCTGACTGCCATCCGAGATTTTTAGTTTCTGTCTTCATTTTCGTAAGAATTACATATTAATTAAATAATAAACACAAGTGAAGCTAAAAATGAGTTTATTCAAACATAATAACCAATCGGTATTTTAGATTCCATTAAAGAACAGTATAATTTACTACAAATTATATATTATTTTATAACCATACAGAAACGGGGGCGTGGCAGGTGTAAACTTCACGGGGCCCCACGTCATGGTCGAGGCGTCTTTCTGCGCCTAGTTGCCAGGTCTTAATTTCCGTTCTCACCATGCCCACAAAATTGAGATGACATTTCTCGATATAAAGTAAGACAATTATGCGAGTAGATGCTTGAATCCATTTTTCTTAATTAGGTCTGTGTCTCAAACTCTGGTGGTTTCGGTTTCACATTAATCAGAAGCCCAGTTCATTCGTTATATAAAAAAAGGAGGGGGTCATGGGCCTTGAAATAGATTGTAACTCTGCTGTAGAAAGTTTCGGTGTGCACGTCTTACGTCACTATACAGACCCGTTGTCCAGAAAGGGGTTGGAATGGAATTCAGCTTTATGCCCGACGACATCCATGAACTTATATGAGTGATTATATCTGGTAGAGGGATGGGGACCCTTTCTATGTACATGGCGTGTGAATCTCTACTTCTGGGGCGTATGTCATCCAGGTCTTTTCACTCCTGTGTGACGCCAGAAAAAAAAGAAGTTTTTTGTAAAATGTTGGCATAACAGTCATTAAATGCTTTGGTGCTGCAAACAATAAAGTACTACGTCCTTGGGTCAAGAATCTGCTTGGATGTGTGTGTGTGTGCGGGTTTGTTTGTTGGCATGACATACAGTGACAGCGCTTGTAGCATCAGGAGTACAAATTAGTTCAGTACTAGATGACAAGTTTTTGGATTAATCGAGAATAAAGCTTTGACAACCCAGTGGCTCTTCACTGCCATTAGAACTTTAATCAAATTCCTTCTTTTATCAAATCCAACAGAACTGTCTCCCAGGCAATTCAGGGAGTCGCATTTCCATGCCCCCCCAACCCCCACCCACAAAAAAAACGCATTCTACTACACTGCGAGTTATCACCCAACACGATCCTATTAGGTCTTCTGCTAAAGTAAACCGTGTAACAGTTATAACTGGGATTGCTTTTACGGAGGGAATGAATAGTGGCTCCGTAAACGAATTTGTGTGAGTGGTTTCTATTTAAATGTAACTATTGAAGCACTGCTATAATCACTGCTATTATTGTACTTGTATTCGATGCATTATTTATCATCTGGGCGTTGTCTGAAATCACTGATTATAATTATACACTTTTCATAGTTTCATTATTGAATCATAATGAACCATTTTACAGTAACGGGTATAGTACTGATTAGTTCCGAGAAGTTAGCCTGCATAAGCAAATGCAGGTTATTTAGAAGGAGTTTGTAGCCAGCTGATAAGAGAGAAATTCCGCCAAATCATTCAGATACTTCCATTAAATTTTCAAAAAGTTATCATTTGAGTTCCACCTAGAATAATATTTTACGAATAAAAAATAGTGAAGACAAGAAGGAACAAAAGCTTTCGAAACAAAGAGCCAGCACTTTCTTTTCTTCACTTATTAAGTTGCTTTAAGGAAGTGACAGCGGTGCTCGACACAGTGGCAGTTAGTGCCACCCGGAGACATTCCTCCTGAGATATTTTTCGAAATTCTCTCCCTGTGGGATGCTTTCCTCCGCAGAGCTTTTTCACGTGAGATTTCCCTCAGGAGAGAGTGCGAATGATAGTCTATGTTCTTACAGGTCATAATAACGTACTATATTAAGATCGGTTGTTTCATCCAACGAGAATTAAGATACCTTACTTCTAATAAGACATGATCAACTGCTTGTCCCTTTCGCTGCATTTTTTTTTGAATTTTATATACTTAAAACTCGCAAATAAAACACCAGCCACATCTCAAAATTTCTCTATTTAAAAGATACTTATTTCGTCTCTCGTTTGGGAAAAGGTAAAAGGTAAATACTTGCTGGTTCCAACCATTCATAAGAAATCTCATGAATGGAACATGATCACATACACAGATTACTTACTTTCTTTCTTGCAGTACTTTCAGTGTTTTTAGTAAATCAAAATATTTACTGAATATTTCTCTTCTTACTCCTGAGTAATTTTTGGGGATATTTTTACCACAGCGCGTCTTGCAACCTCACCACTTCACGTTTCGTTTCAAATCTCTTATGAACTTGTAGGTTTTGCTGTTGCCCTGCTGTTTTTTTTTTTTCTTTTTTTTTTTTTTTTTTTTACCAGTAACGCACACACTTCAGTTCGATCTACAAGTCCCAATTGCATACTTCCTTGGAGAGACTCTTAACTGCCGTTATTCCAAGCCCCTTTAGCCAGCATGAACCCGTATAAGTCTGCTCATACCATTCCGTCGTACTTCAGGGCGTCTTCCGTCCTGCTTTCTTTCCTCTCTTACCCTCAGCTTCCCAGTTACCATTCATTTTTGCTTCTCGCTTCCACTAACCGTTTCCTACTGACGTAAAGAACTTGATGGCATCCTTTATACAATTTCCCCCGTAGGAGGGTAGTGCCGTCAGTGGACCTCATGCAATACACTGTAGGCATTACTTAAGATTCTTTGCAGCGTGCCTTCATCCCCTAGTTGCAACCACTTTCGTTTCTATTACTGTACCTCCTTTCATATTCTCTTTCTTCATATTACTTTCCAACCTCTCCTAACACTTGATTCATAGTGCAACTGCGAGGTTTTCCTCCTGTTACACTTTTCAAACCTTTTACTGTCAATTTCTGTTTCAGCGCTGAATGGCCTTAGCTG
>NC_087203.1:23023152-23038152 GCF_015104395.2 Macrobrachium nipponense
TTCTAAGTTGTCTAGAGATCAGCAAGATTTTTGGAAGGTCGATTTAGCGAAAGGGAAAGGCTACTTTATTCATGTCATATTGAGGTTTTGGAAGATGCACCAGACACACACACACACACACACACACACACACACACACACATATATATATATATATATATATATATATATATATATATATATATATATATATATATATATATATATATATATATATATGTATGTATGTGTGTGTGTGTGTGTGTGTATGTGTGTGTTGACCTGGTTCGTTTCCTGCTACCGGACATAATAATTTCTTCATTTTTCTTGCTCTTGGATCTTAAGAGTTTGTTGTGACAAGCGTATCCAAAAAAAGCAAGAAGAATTCGAAAAGTCAAGAAGTCATTGTGGCTATTACAATTGTGTGTGTATATATATATATATATATATATATATATATATATATATATATATATATATATATATATATATATATATATATATATATATATATATATATATATATATATATATATATATATATACATACTATATAGCGAATACCTCAAGAAGCTAATGATAATTTTAGTAAGCATAACATTCTAAAATTACCTATGATGAAAGGTTTTTAGATATTACTAGAATTTTAAAGCCTTTTAACATAAATGTTGTTTTCAGTCATATTAATGTCAAGAGTTTAGTAATCAAAATTTCTCCTAAAGATCTTCTAGGCTGCATATATGAAATTCCTTGCAAAAGATGTGATAAAGTCTATTACGGACAGACCGGTAAATCTCTTTCACAGCATCTCAAACAGCGCCAATATTCTGTGAGAACTGGGCAAATATCGAATGCATTATTCGTACATATGAGAGATTTAGATCATCCTATCAACTGGAGTCAAGCAAGACCCTTAATCACATGTAATGATACAGTTAAAAGGAATATCATTGAATCTTGTTTCATCAAGTCAAATAATAGAAATGTTTTAAATTTAAGTCTAGGTTTATTTAAACTTGATGCTTTCATAATGAAAAAAGTTGTATATAAATATAAGCAACAAAATTAATATATTCAGTTTTTACATATTTTGGACTGTAAAAATACTTTGTAATTTCGGTTAGGGTCAAATCTGTTTAGGTTTGTGACCGCGTGATATCCGATAATCTTGGATTATCTCTTTTAATTTTTACCCTTTTGACAATTAACTATCTGGTATTCTTGATCTTGTTGTGTACCTGAGACCTTTCTCTCCAATTATATTTCATTAGCTCCTTGACAATATCTTAGAAAAGACGAAAGAGCTTGGATTTCTGACTATCATTTTCCTTTGGTATTCGCTTATTTAATGAAGTCACGTGCATATACTGTGATTTTTTAAGTATATATATATATATATATATATATATATATATATATATATATATATATATATATATATATATATATATATATATATATATATATATATATATAAGGACAAGGGGACAAGAGATAGCCAGTCATCAGAAGCTGAATATTTATTGGCGACGCGTTTCGTAAAAATATAGTTGCATCTTCAAGGCTAAAAGAGAAAAACAAACAAATAAAATATATAAGGAATAAAAATAAACACTATAAGAGTCTTAACAAACTAAAATTATACAGTAAAACAAGAAAATTCCAACTAAGCACCTGCTGTATTAAAAGTTGAAAATGGAATGATGTGAAGGGGAAAGGAAACCGACGAAGAAAACATTTCAATATAGGTATAATTGGGGAGAGGATGTGCAAGTTTAATTTAGGAACTAGCTGCTCAATGAATAAGAATTCTTAAATGGGTAGTTCGTGTAAATATCTAGTTTGGTCCAAAACAGAGAAATCAGTATAATCAATATTCGTAACACAATGTTTTGAGTGGTTTCTAATATTAGAAAATTCTAGGTTGGACAATCTGTAAGCTGTGCGATGACTAACACTTTTGTGAGAATCGTCTCTGATTAATATTCAATGCTAACACGTTATTCATAGACATCTGCCGTGCAATTGAAGAAACATTATGTAATGGTACACAAGTACATTGCTTATGCATGAGATGAAATTTCCCAGGGATTTATGTCAGGCAACACTGTTGCTTTATTGCCTCCCATCATTCCAGAGTTCGTGGTGTCATTTCTGTGACTTACACCGGAATTTGGAATCGCATTAGATGTGATATAGATATGTTGTTAATCTGTGCTTGACAAGTAAATGATGATTTTTTTTTTTTTTTTTTTGCACAGGAACTTTATCCTTATAATGTTAAGGGTAGTGATTGAGATTACCACCTATCGATTTTTTTCCGTAAACGTCAAGAGCAAAATATTTTGCATTTTAACTGCTGTTGCCATGCCTAACGAAATAGCATTTTCTTTAGATGAGGCTTTGTAATGTTTAAAAACTTGTCTGCTTCAATTCCTTCCTCTCCAAAGCCAGTTAACTTTCCCATGGAAGTGCCCATATTTTATCCAAGGTTTCTCCGAATGGGATAATACCAGTTGATTTTGTTTTTTAAATATACGTGATGAAGTGGCGGCTCCATAAAAGACTTAAATCTCTTACACTGAACTTAATCCGTACTGAACAACATGAACTATTTAACCACATATGCCGAACAAGAGCCTGACAGTCATTTCCCTTTCAAACTAACTTAAATACTGCATGAGAAATGAATGATGAACAAGTCAATGAATTTCACTTAATTTTAATTTCAAAATAGGAGTGACCACGTAATGAAACTCAAATTTCAGGAAAATACTTTCCTTACTCTAATTTTGCCTGGGTAAAACCTTTATTTTAGGAACTAGGTCCTAATCGCCATAGGGGGCTAGTGCTGTCAGTGGACCTCATGCAGTGCACAGTAGACATTACTGAAGGTTCTTTGCAGCGTGCCTTCGGCCCTTAGCTGTAACCACTTTCGTTCCTTTTACTGTACCTCCTTTCATATTCCCTTTCTTCAACTTACTTTCCACCCTCTACTAATACTACTTGATTCATAGTGCAACTGCAAGGTTTTCCTCCTGATACACCTCTTAACCTTTTACGGCCAATTTCCATTTCAGCGCCGAATGACCTCACAGGTCCCAGTGCTTGGCCTTTGGCTTAAATTTTATATTCAACTTAACTCAACTAGGTCCTAATGGATATGTACCCTTTTTTCCCTCTCGTTTTAACTCAAATTTTGTATTTTGCAATTATCTGAGCTTACAGTACATTAAATGCCATTTTTTTTCCTTTTCTGTACCGAAATATTGACTAACTACTATATCCCTTAAAAGGTTATTAGCCCAAAATAATATGCACACGCAAAGAAATAGTCATAACAATAATTCAAGTACGGATTCCATGTTCATGAAGTCTTTGTGTTCGTACTAATTTTTACTTATTTTCCATGAAAATAGAATCTTTGCTATTTATAAAAGTTGGAATAAATTCAGGAAAACATAGCCATACTTATTTTTTCTTAGTTTACTTTTATATTAGATTAATCCAGTCCTCTCTGACATCATAACACCAGTTATTACTTATGCCATCTTGCTTTACCATAGGCACAAAAAAAGGGCATGAGATATGAAGTGTTCCAAAAGCTTTTCACATGTAAAGATAATTTGGGTGTTCCTTTCCTGATGCTAAGCGGAAGTAAAAAAAATCCCAGCCCTAGTGATGTATGAGACTGCAGGAATATAACGTTTTCGTAAATGTTGATTGAAGGACCATAAAATATTACGGAGATCTGATATAATTTGGGCCCGACCATTTGTATCAAAATTCAATATTTACATTTCATATTTATTCAGACACTCAGGAACGACACCTTAGAAACGTTAGTAGAGAGAGAGAGAGAGAGAGAGAGAGAGAGAGAACACAAGTTTTGGAACACTGCCCACCGATGATTTTCACTCTGTATATTACCGCTCAATCATTTTAATTTGAAATACAGTCCGATGGGAACTCATGTTATCTATTATTAATACTTTTGCTAAACTATGGATACATATTGAAATTGGTACTTCGAAATAAAAATTACATAACCTCTGTTTGATCTCACTTTTGCTTTTTCATTTACCTTATGCAACATGCTCTTTGAGCGTTAGTTGTTGTTTATCCAAAGACATAGAATCGAGTAAGCGCAATTATTCATACGTCAGCTATCTCCACTTTTTTTTCTTTTTCTTTTTTTAAGCGCTTTGCCACCAGAGGCTATTTCAGTTTCCAGTTCTGTTGACTATAAATTCACGACCTGGAAGAGTTCATAGTATATGCATGTATTTGGTGACTGGTTCTCTGAGTTAGAAGATTTTTCCTTAGTTGCTTTTACGCAAGTGATTTAAAACCAAAACATTTCCCAGCCTCGATGACCAAAAGCTGTTGCGATTCCAAAGCTATAAACCGATTAATCGCTCATTTAATTATATATAGTCCAGTGCTTTGGGTAATCCGTAGATAATACCCCCACGGAAATTAGAGAGAGAATGTAGTATTGATTGACTCGACTTTCGTAACGCAGCACTAATGGTTACTAAGACTTAGTGAAATCACAGTCATTGTATTATTTATGCAGTTCGAATAATCAGCAATACGGTGATTTCTATTCTCTAATATTATATGGTTTAATACCCATAATCTGGGATTTTTATCAGGGGTTTCATCTCTCATAATGGCTTATTTACTATTTTTCTTGCATTACTTCTATCAAACATTTTGAAATGTGTACTTAAGTAGTGTAAGGCTGTATTTGCGTAAATCACTTCTTAATTTTTACCTATTGACATTGAATTAAATTAGTAATTTCATTACCATTTCTTTCGGCTTTCCTTCTTAAAAGATATAGCTTTACTTCCTCTTTCAAACCTCATGTTCACACATACAACCCCCCTCCCCCCCCATCTCTCTCTCTCTCTCTCTTCTCTCTCTCTCGCTCTCTCATCCCTCTCCCACCTTCGCATCAATCTCTCTCTCTCTTCTCTCCTCTACGATGTCCACTTACACTCACAACACACACTTTTCGAAACCTTTTAGACTTACACTCACAAACATCACAGTTTTCGAAATCTTTTAGATTGAACACCAAGTACCATTGTCACAGATACCTCCTCTTACGTCATCAATCTTTTGCCTCAAATCTCTTTCTGTTTATCATCAGCTCACTCATCTTACTATATTAACTGCTGAAACCTGCCCCCTTCCTCACGTTCTAATACCTTCTTTAAAAATCATGCTGATATGGACTCTGTCTTCGTTATACGTAGAATGACTGCGAATCATGCTCAAAACATTCAAAACACCTCGTTTGGACGATCAAACCAATGACCTTTCTTTGACAAGAACGGTTGTGGGTGTTTTCTCAGTGTAAACACATAGTAATAAGCATTTTCTTCGATTAATTTTAATTTGGACTGTGAATATATTCTCCTCATAATAGGGCCCGTTCCCATGTAGCTCCTAACATGTAGAAAAAGGGTTGGTTCATTTTTGGCGATTATGCGGCCTTACTCTCTTTTTTTATCACCTTTAACAATGAAATTAAATACTTCCTTGAAACATTACCACTATTTTATTAAACGAAATATGGAATCTTTTTGACATTATGAAGGAGTTTCCAACTGAAACGACGTTTTTGATACTACAGAGAGGACCGGAACGGGTTGCTGCCACATCCATGAAATTTAAGGCTAATTTTAATTTCCAAAGTGTCAACATTTCAAGTTTTTTTCCCCTAAAATTCAATGTTTGTTCATCTACATCATTATTATTTTTTTAGCAAATCATGAAAGAAGATGGAGAAGTAGTAAATAAATAGCTGATAGGAAAGGGGCCTGTAAAATGGGTGAAGCAGATTGATGGATAAGGACAGATATCAATAATTAGACATGAGACATGCCCTGGTAATGAAGTTGCATAGTAGCAAATTTTAAGTCCAAAACGTTTAGGTCCCCAGATCCAGCTGCCGATCATGTTGCACACCACAGCCTGATTTCCATTTACATGACTGGTCAGTTACCTTTTATTAGATTTCTGTGTATATGCTTGGACAAAGCAGGTTAATTCACATAATGCAGTCGGTCTAACTCCATGTATCATTTTTGTTTCACTTGTGCCTTCTCATAGATACTAGTAGACCAGGATGATTTTTGCATATACACCCCGGTGATTACAGACTGAGCATGGCCAAGCCCTTCTACAAAGAAGTTACCAATGAACTAAATATGATGCTTTGAGTCTGGATTTACTCTCCCTGGAAAATTCAAGGTTGTCCTCCATTAGCCCAGCAGACTAATAATGGTATTCGCACAAACTCCTGGTATTCAACAGACTCAACCCAGCCATACCTAATGCTACAGAGGCCATCAAAAGACTAGTTGCTGCGCTTTTATCTCCCATCTTCGTGAGTAGCGATGGATGCATTAGATATAATCTCTTGGAATATTTTTGGCCCCAAGCAGAACATTCCTCTCCTAAACATGTTCTGCAAAAACTTCAAAGGCATCGAAAGAAACGCTCCTCTGGCCACACGACCTTGTCATCGGCGATTCAATTCATGCAGACTTCAGAGCCTTCTCGACTTCAATCGATGCAAGTTACAGATCAAATTGTAGCCAGTCACCCGAAAGTGGGCCTTTCTTTCCTGTGGCACAAATCATTAGACAATATGATAAATGTGAAGACCTACAGGAGTGACAGATTGCTGGGGCTTCAAGTGACATATGGCCTGGGAAAATAACAATAATTTTGATCAATACTGCATGATCCTAGGTGAGTTACACAGTATTATTCACGATTCTCCTGCTGATCATATTTGTATAATCGGGGACCTTCATTCTCACCCCACAAAACAATTTTATAATGAACTCACTCGCTTTCTGTCAAAATCATCCTCCCAAATTAGCTATGTAATGCTCCTCCCTCCGTCCTCCTATTCATGTGTACAAAATAGAGCCGACACAATTACAACCTCCTGGCTGGACCATTGCATCACATCTCCACAACTTCATGATTCTATTATGACCTGCAATATTTGCTACGATCTTGCAATGGGCTACAATCACATCCCATTACAGGTGTCATTCAATACCCCATCTCTCCCTACCGTGAACCCCCTTGCTGACCGCCCACCAGCGGTACACTGAGATTTTAAAAAACCAACAGAAAAACCAGATACTTAGGCTACCACGGAAACCAGGTTGCGGTCAATAGTTCAACCGGCAGACGCTTTATTTTGTACTAACACAAATTGTAGAAATGACCACTACAGGAGGGATCTGAATGAATTCTATTCGAACATAATCTCTGCTATGCTTGCTTCAGGTAGGGCTGCTTTTAGATTTCGTCAAGGTAATTCTCGTAATATAAATGGATGGAATGACTTGGTTAAAGATCTGTATACATACTACCGAGAAATGTTTTTACTGTGGAGGCAAAATGGTAGCCACGAGAGAAGGACACTGCATTACTAATGAGACAGGTGGGAGCGCAGTTCAAACTTGCTTTTTAAACTCTGCAGATTAAATGAAAAAACAACTAAGAGCCGATCCAATGTCTAGAAACTTAAAATCCGGTGATTATCCTTGTCTTTGGAAAGATATCCAGTCCTTAAATCCCAAAACTAAAAAGCTATCACAGAGAGTAGGGGACACAGTCGGTGACGAGGCTATCGCAAGTATGTGGAGTGATCACTTCAGCAATATCCTAAATTGCATAAACGATCAAGACTCCCAATGGGATGTAGATAACTTTCTTACTGATAACATCAGCGATGCCATAAACAGCCTACCTAATAATAAATTGCCCTGCTCTTATGGTCTTCTCGCAGAAGCTTTCAAATTCTGCCATCCGATAATTTACATTTTGCTAGCTGCTCTATTCAATACGTGCATAATTCACCAGTTTCTTCCAAACTAGGCCCTACTCTTAGTTCACTTGATACCATTTATCAAAAACAAATTTCCGTATCAAGGTCACTTTATCACAGACGACCTAAAAGATACAGCAGACATTGAACACAGGCGTCGTAAACTATGTGCAGTTGGCAACATGATTGCAAGAAGGTTTGCCTTCTGTCACAGAGACATGAAACTGCTGCTCTTCCGCTTGTGTTGCTACAATATTTATGGGTGTTCCCTCTGGACGAACTATACCCGAGAGACCATGAGACATATCTGTTTGTACACAATGACAGTTTGAGACGCCTCACAAACACTCCTCGCTGCACTCAGCTAAACAGATGTTCATAGAAAACCGCCTGGACAACTTAAGAATCATTGTAAGGCGAACAATGTCCAGTCTGATAACCCGAGTGAGAAACAGCAGCAATTCACTCATACAAAGAATCCTAAGGAGTGAAGCAAGAAGATCTAAATTGTGGGAAAGATGGGAAAGGTGTCATCTGCAGAATCTGTCATTATTATTATATTTATTGCTGATACTTTATTGTTTTATTATTACTGCGAATACTATCAAGTTAAAGTTTTTCTACATTCAATTTTCGTATTTAGCACTCTTGACCTGACTACTCTAACCACCCAAGGTCTCTAGCTGAAATTTAAGTTATATAATACATATGATGTCTAAGGATAAGCAGATGAATATTAATGCAATTAACCTCTCTTTGCCTTCATTCTTGACAATAGATGTAGACCACAAGTCTGTCCATGTAACAAATGGTATTTCCACAACTACAGTATAGTAGTTACTATTTACACACACACATACACACACACACACACAACACACATATATATATATATATATATATATATATATATATATATAATATATGTATGTATGTATGTATGTATGTAGTATGTATGTATGTATGTATGTATGTATATATATATATATATATATATATATATATATATATATATATATATATAATATATATATATATATATACATTATTACTGCGAATACTATCAAGTTAAAGTTTTTCTACATTCAATTTTCGTATTTAGCACTCTTGACCTGACTACTCTAACCACCCAAGGTCTCTAGCTGAAATTTAAGTTATATAATACATAGGATGTCTAAGGATAAACAGATGAATATAAATGCCTTTAACCTCTCTCTGCCTTCATTCTTGACAATAGATGAAGACCACAAGTCTGTTCATGTAACAGATGGTATTTCCACAACTACAGTATAGTAGTTACTATTTACACAACACATACACACACACACACACACACACACACACACACATATATATATATATATATATATATATATATATATATATATATATATATATATATATATAATATATATATATGTGTGTGAAAATATATTAATTCCGAGGTAGAGCGAATTAGATATGAAAGGACATTTGTAGCTCGATATATGTATATGAATCACGGTAATGTGATATGACTTAAATATATATATATGTATATGTATATATATATATATATATATATATATATATATATATATATATATATACAGATATACATACATACATACATACATACATACATACATACATACATACATATATATAATATATATATATATATATATATATATATATATATATATATATATATATATATATATATATATATATATATGTATGTATGTATGTTTGTATGTATGATATATCGTATATATATATATATATATATATATATATATATATATATATATATATATATATATATATATATATACATATATATATTTAAGTCATATCACATTACCGTGATTCATATACATATATCGAGCTACAAATGTCCTTTCATATCTAATTCGCTCTACCAAACCTCGGAATTAATATATTTTCATATATGTTTAAGCACAGGGGAATTTATTCAGCGATAATAGAATTGCAGCCAACGGGCACGAACTATTGACATCTTCAATTCCAGGACTGGCAGTGAAGCCTTAGCCAACCCTGCCACCGCAAGAGATATAAGTTTATGCCGCCTCCCGTCTGGAATTGAAGATGTTGATGGTTCGTGCCCGTCGGCCAGCAATTCTATTATCGCTGAATAAATTCCCCTTCGGTTAAACATATATGAAAATATATTAATTCCGAGGTAGAGCGAATTAGATATTAAAGGACATTTGTAGCTCGATATATGTATATGAATCACAGTAATGTGATATGACTTATATAATGACTACGTGCGGGCAAAAGCACTACCACGCTACCGAGGACGAGATGGGGTTTGATGCAGTCTCCAAAACTAGAAATACCTGAGCGCGGCAGGTATTTGAGATGGGAGGCGGCATAAACTTATATCTCTTGTGTGGCAGGGTTGGCTAAGGCTTCACAGCCAGTCCTGGAATTGAAGATGTCGATGGTTCATGTCTGTCGGCCGGCAATTCTATTATCACTGAATAAATTCCCCTTTGGTTAAACATATATGAAAATATATTAATTCCGAGGTAAAGCGAATTAGATATTAAAGGACATTTGTAGCTCGATATATGTATATGAATCACGGTAATGTGATATGACTTATATAATGACTACGTGTGGGCAAAAGCACTACCACGCTACCGAGGACGAGATGGGTTTGATGCAGTCTCCAAAACTAAAAATAACTGAGCACAGCAGGTATTTGAGATGGGAGGTGGCATAAACTTTTATCTCTTGTGGTGGCGGGGTTGGCTAAGGCTTCACTGCCAATCCTGGAATTGAAGATGTCGATGGTTCGTGCCCGTCGGCCGGCATTCTATTATCGCTGAATAGATTCCCCTTTGGTTAACCCTCTTACGCCGATTGGACGTATTAAACGCCGAGTCAAAATGTCTCCTGTATGCCGATTGGACGTACTTATACGTCGACTCAAAAAAGTTTTTTTTTTTAATTCGCGGAAAAATATTTATAGGCCTACCAGCCAAAAACTTTTGAGTCACGCGCCTTGGGGGATGCTGGGAGTTCACGGATCAAGGCGTTGTTTTGTTTACAATTGTTACGCAGGCGCAAGCGCGAATTTCTTTCTTATCGCACTAAAAAGTATCAGTGACATATCTCAAAAATTCTTTTGTCACTTTGACATAATTTTTGCAACATTTTAAATTATCCGTTACATGGAGTATTATGTATGAAAATGTGCGCAATGTCATGTAAAATACAACAATAAAATACTCATGATTGTAGCTTTTATCAGTTTTGAGATATTTTCATATAAATAACGATAAGTGCCAAAATTTCAACCTTTGGTCAACTTTGACTCTACCAAAATGGTCGAAAAAACGCAATTGTAAGCTAAAACTCTTATATTCTAGTAATATTCAATCATTTGCCTTCATTTTGCAACAAATTGAACGTCTCTAGCACAATATTTCGATTTATGGTGAATTTATGAAAAACTTTTTCCTTGCGTCAGCGCGGTCAACTCTTCCGATAAATTTTTTCGTGCAATTGTCCTAATGTTTGCACCATTTTATATTTGCCGTCACATAAAGTTTTATATATGGAAATGTGCGCAATTTCATGCACAATACAATTAAAAACAACCCATGGTTGTAGCTTTTATCAGTTTAGAAATATTTTCATATAAATAACGATAAGTGCAAAAATTTCAACCTTCGGTCAACTTTGACTCTACTGAAATGGTCGAAAAACGAAATTGTAAGCTAAAACTTTTATATTCTAGTAATATTCAATCATTTACGTTCATTTTGAAATGAATTGGAAGTCTCTAGCACAATATTTCGATTTATAGTGAATTTATGAAAAAAAAACATTTCCTTACGTCCACGCGGTAACTCTTCCGAAAAAATCAGAAATTTTTTTGTGAGATTGTCGAAATGTTTGCACCATTTAAAATTAGCCGTTACATAAAGTTTTATATATGAAAATGTGCAAAATTTCATTTAGAATACAACTAAAAATGATTGAAGGTTGTAGCATTTCTCTTTTTTGAAATATTTGCAAATAAATCACGATAAATAGAAAAAAAAACCACGTTCGGTCAACTTTGACTCTCCCGAAATAGTTGAAAAACGCAATTGTAAGCTAAAACTCTTACAATCTAGTAATATACAGTCATTTATCTTCATTTTGAAATAAATTCGAAGTGTCTAGCACAATATTTCGATTTATGGTGAATTTTTAAAAATAACTTTCTTTTCCTCCGCGCGCCAATTCGAGGCCGAAAATCTCTGAAATGCATACATCGAATTATCCTAATATTTGCTCCTTTTCATATGAGCCAATTTATAGAGTTTCATATATGAAAATGTGCGCAAATTCATGAAGAATACAATAAAAAATAATTGAAGGTTGTAGCTTTTCTCATTTCCGAAATATTTGCATATAATAAAAAATATATATATAAATTTTGACATTCGGTCAACTTTAACTCGTACGAAATGGTCGAAATCTGCAATTCCAAGCTAAAACTCTTACAGTATCATAATATTCAATCATTTGTCTTCATTTTGAAACAAATTGGAAGTCTCTAGAACAATATTTAGATTTACAGTGAATTTTTGTAAAAAACATTTTCACGTCCACACGTTTACGAATACGTGCATCATTTTGTGATAATATTTTTCCGGTGTTGCTTTATCGTTTTACAATGTTTTTTATATCAAAATAATCGTAATTTAGTGTCAAATACAACGAAAAAAAGTAACTCGTTAGCTTTAACCATTTTTCGCACAGTGCGATTTGAATACAATTATGTACAATTTTTTTTTTTTTGCTACCATATATCGCATTATTAACATATTATAATGATATTTTTTTTCATTTCTGATGGTTGCATACTAAACTTCAGGCAATGACAAAAGAATGAGCCAAATATTAACTCTTAATCTTCAAAATTAAGCACGCTGTGAATTTTTTTTTAAATTAATTTTTCTGCTTCCGCGCTCACTCCAAACCCGCCCGGCATACGGGAGAGGTTTTGATTTTTAGGGCTTCGGCGTAAGAGGGTTAAACATATATGAAAATATATTAATTCCGAGGTAGAGCGAATTAGATATTAAAGGACATTTGTACTCGATATATATATATATATATATATATATATATATATATATATATATATATATATATATATATATATATATATATATATATATGTATTATATATATATACATATATATAGTATAATTATATATAGATATATATATATATATATATATATATATATATATATATATATGTTATATATATGTATATATATATATATATATATATATATATATATCTATATATATATATATATATATATATATATATATATGTGTGTGTGTGTGTGTGTGTGGTGTGTGTGTGTGTGTGTATGTGTGTGCAAATAGTAACTACTAAACTGTAGTTGTGGAAATACCATCTGATAACGCGGGCGAGTTCACGCTTTCACAGAGAGGCGTATACACTTGTACTGTAGTACCGAATTGGCCTAAAAAATTTCTATTGGCATTAAAACAAATCCTTCATATCTGTTTTCCATGGCCATTTATCGGAATAGAAATTTTAGGAATCATTACTGTTATTCAAGTGTTATTGCATGAAATTAGGTAAATGAGGTATCTAATTAAATAATTAAACTGCTGCATAACCTAATTCCGTTTTTAGGAGTGGTAAACTTGGCTGCATTTATAATTGGATCACATAATAATCCTTCAGCAAAATTTAGTGAAAAACTAAACCAGGATTTTATTATATACATAATGTTACGTTAGATGACTGAAAAAAAATCAGTACTTTTAAATTTACTAGCTCAGGTTAATGAAAAACTGTCATTCGAATAGACAGGTCAGCCCCCCAAAATTTTTTATTGATTCATAAGTTTAAAAAAGTCATAAAACCGTTATAAAGCGAGCGATTCTCCATTTACCTGAAAAGGGAATGAAATGAACTTGCTCTCAAAAACCTATTGTGAATCTTTGATACCGCCTCTTATCGTATAATTAACCAATTATAAAAAAAAACATCATTATCACTGAATGAAACCCCGTCGATTATTTTCGAGTGGCTCTTGTGATCTCTAAGTATACTGCATTAATTACTCCATTACTTAGTAATATATGCACCGAGGTGGCTTGTTCGTGCCTAATAAGATTACATCTTTAATCACAAAACTCTGTATTTAATTGATGAAATGGTTAATTCGCGATTTCCTTAACCATCTGTAACACGTTATATAATCCCTTGAGACTATTCAATTCATTTTCAAAGGCTAGTAGAAAGGACATTTAAGTTCCCAGTCGGTACAAGAAGAGAGAGAGAGAAAGAGAGAGAGACTACTGAAGTGGCAAGGTTACACTTTGTGATGAATGACAGATCAATTAAGTAAGTGTTTTATCAGAACATCCCCTCTTTAGCGAGGACACTTACTGTAGGCTTGTTATCATGTTGCATTTCAACGAGGGAACAAATTCAAATTTCATTTACACAATAATGCAAAAACATTCTGGCGGTCATACAGTTTACTTCATATTAATTGTCAAATTAAAACAATCATCCAGGTTATAAAATAAGAAAGTCTTTAATTTTTTATTGATTGTACAATCATGGGGCAGCAAATTTGATGCTCTAACACCACCTTTCAAAGTTCATCTCTGTTCAGAAACTTGAAACCTTCTTGTGTTGACTCCATTCGCTGGCTATAAAATGCACGGAAAGTTTTGTAGATAATTCGACACCCAGTCTTGATAGCTTGATGAGTCATAACTGTATTGTCAAAATGTCCGTTTTCTGATGCGAAATTGACCCAAGTTGTCCTTGTAGCCGCTGGGTTATTCCTTCTTTTCCTTACTTTCTTTTCCATACTCTCCATACTATTGTTGTGAACTATTGATAGAAAATAGCAAGAATATTTCTTTGGTATTGACGTTGTTGGTAATCTCAAAAAATTAAAACAAATTGTTATATAATCGTATGCCTGTCCGTTCCAATTCCTTCATTTCATGATCATAATATTCTGTGCCAACATGATATGCTGAATTAATGTTGTATTTACTTTGGCCTAATCAAATTATTCAAATTGCTTAGTTTCATAAAAGGTTCATACATCATTTTAACTGGCATTTTTAGACGGCTG
>NC_087203.1:23043152-23100849 GCF_015104395.2 Macrobrachium nipponense
TTGGACCTTTGTCCGCATGACAAATATCTTGTACAAGATGTTTACCAAGGGACATAGCATACTAGAAGAATCTATTCTTTCTGCAAAGCCCATCTTCTAGATTATTCCTTCAGAATGGGGGGATATCTGAAAAACAAAGAATAGATCTAGATATTGGACCTTTGTCCACATGACAAATATCTTGTACAAAATTTTCATCAAGGGACATAGCACACTACAAGAAACTGTTCTTCTTTCTGCAAAGCCCATCTTCTATAATATTCTCAGAATCGTGGGATATCTGAAAGAATAGATCTATATGTTAGACCTTTGTCTGCAGGACAAATATCCTATACAAGATGCTCAGCAGGTGATATAGCACACCACGAGAATTTTGTTTCCCTTTGAAAGCCCGTCTTCTAGACTCTAGGAAATCCTGATGACTTTTATGAGAATACAGGACAACATCTAGTCCATATGGCAGCTAAACTATGACTGTTTACATTAGTCATTGCTAGTACAATTGCACTGTACTGGAACAGTAATAAGCCTGAATTCACAGTCGTGGTTTAGCAATGCACGACTAACTATCAAATCAACAAACAGCCGACGACCGATACTTAAGTGCTATTACACGCACACTCACAAACTAATACACAAAACAACCAAACACAACGCTTTTCCAACTAAATACTAATACAACAAAACACAATATCTTCCATTCATACAATATGCATTTCCTCTTTCATAATTGAGAGAAAAAAATAAAGACTTCGTAACAACTTATGGCAAGGAACAACATACAGGGTGTTTCCGAAATTAGAGCTCTCCCTCTACAGCATAAACTAAAATGATATGGACAAAAACAAAAGTAATCCAGAACAGGTATTTATTTAAGTTTTCTCTCTGAGTATTTAACATTTTGCGTGGCCTCCATCTGCCTGGACCACAGCATGCATTCTTGAGGGGTATGATTTCAACAATTTGCAAAAAAGCTGAGACTCAAACTCCATTTCCCTGAGCACTTCGGTCACCTCTCTTCGCTAGTTGTCAAGGCTCGGTATACCATCATAGTTCACTGTGCGCGCTTCAACACAATCCTTTAAGATACTACCAATGTTTTCACACACATTAAGATCAGGGGAGCTACCTAGAAATTCACTTGACGAGAAGAAATCGATACCACTGTTTCGAAGCAGCTCCTGTGTCTGAAGAGCCTTGAAATATGGTGCCCTTATCATGCAAAAATGTGACTTCTTCAACAGATAACACATTTTCTGGATCTTTAAGGAACGGAAATACTCTACCAGCAAGCCAGTTTCTCTGAAGTATTCACCATTCCATGACTGTCTTGTTTGTTTGATGATTCACATTAAACCGTTTGGCTGTGAAACAGAGAAAAATTCCCAAACATTCAGGAAATTTCACAACTTGGTGATAGCACATGTTATCGCTGATATCATACAACTTTACAGCCCAAATGATTTCATTTTTATGATTTAGCTTCCTGACTGTGTAAATGAAGAATTCATCTGATACAGCAACATGGAGAAAGTCAGCTTAATCCCAGTCTTTAAGAAATGAACCACAAAACCTTGCATGGGATTCTCTGTTGCTGAGTGATGTTGGGCTTGCTGATAACGTGAAATGGCTTGAGACCAGATTTTTTCAACTAACGATATACAGCACTATAACTTCTCTTCTTTACCCTTTTTGTTTCTAGTTCAAGTGCCAATTTACATAAAGACTTTCTTGGTCTACCCACTGCCTCAGCTATGATGTCTTTTAATTCCTGAGAAAGGACTTCAGGCCTTCCAAGATTCTCGCTCTTTTTGCGATGTCTGTCATATGGATTTTTGTTTCAGTTTCTTTTAACAAAGGATTCATCTCTTTTAATGTGTTTAGCTATCCAAGAACATGGAATGAAGGATGTGCCAGCATCCCTGGACTCTCTGAAGGTTGTAGCCCAGATTCAGTCAATCCATCTGATTTCCTCCAAGTCGTTAGCCATGGCTGTATCTAACTCCATTACTCAGTCTGAAAATACAAGAAATGTAAAATGAAAAATACCTTAATAGAAACTTAAGTTAATCTACTTGGAGATAGGCTATAGCAGAAAACTTCGTAACTTTCCATTTGTTTTGTGGAGGGGGACCTCTAATTTCCAAACCAAACCCATATATATATATATATATATATATATATATATATATATATTATAATATATATATATATATATATATATATATATATATATATACACATATATATATATATATATATATATCTATATATATATATATATATATATATATATATATATCTATATTTTATACATACATACATACATACATATATATATATTAGGGCTTGTGCCTTGTATGATAAGGCGCCCTATGAGGTAATGTTAGACTAGCGATAATCTATACGCTAAGTCGGTTGGTATTGCACTTCCATCTTCAATGGAGTGTCTGGGGTTTTGTAGATCACTTACGAAGTCGGTATTATCTTTACGACGATGTGTTAAACTCATGGTTCGGTGAGGTTCTTGTAGAAAACACTAAGTATAAAAATAGATATAATTTCTTCCGAAGTTTTACATGCTGAGGATCAGATATGATTGTACAAGTCTTCTAATAACGATAGCTTGATCGCTTCTGCCAATGATAATGGCTAATCCTATTCCTCTACATGATAAAGCTTAGGTAAAGAGGTACAGGTCTTCTAATGACGATCACTAACTCTGTTCTGCCTGTCTACCATCTCTGTTACAAGTTATGAAAGAACAGACAGTAGTTCGAACATATGAACATACATACAATGACATAGTTTCATACGAACACACAATCATATGAGACACGCTACAGATCACGTAGGCGGTAGTTGTCTCAAGCAGGGAGACTTGGACTAATGTTTATAAACAATTGAATGACTACAGGTGACGGCATGTCAACTTAGCCTACATACTTATTGTATACGTCATCTTTAGCGTCTCTAGTCTGATCACATTCCTGCAAGCAATCTGGTTGACCTCTTTAGTTTTAGTATTTTATATATATGGACTAACATTCCATATTTTTATTATGTAAACACTTACATCAGCTCGGTCAGCTACCAAAACCAACCACTGAATATTACTCAAAACTTGACTTGCATTTGACTTATAGGAGTGTGATACAGACACTATGTGAATATATATATATATAAAGTAATAAAAATTCATGGTGTACATGAATTGATCAAGTAATAAAATATAAACAATGATATTGGTAAATATAGTGATCACATGATATATAATGATACAGTTTCTCACTTCATCTCATTAAGATACATATGCTACAGAAAATACTAATGTACTCTGATAATTGCATAGAATGAAGATTAACATGATAAAAACATATTTAACTGATAAAAATTTTTCATATATGAATTGTAACATTATTAATGTTTATGCTGATTGATTCGTTGATTTTTATGCTAAATGTTATATATCTGATTCATTAATCAATATACTAACTCATATATAACTGCAGATATTGGTAAGAAAAAAGGTAACAGATTGATTATAGGCTACCTGATTTGTTTATACATATGTATATGGATTCATATAATTATGATTAATATATGTGCACTTCAAATAGATTCCTACTGCGTACACGCAAAGATATATTTAGATTCTGTTATTTATGATCATTTATATAAGAGATTCCTATTGCGTACACGCAAAGATATATTTCGACTCTGTTATTTATGATCAATTATATAAGAGATTCCTATTGCGTACACGCAAAAAATATATTTCGATTCTGTTATTTATGATCATTTATAGATATAGGATACATGATACTTTATATATAGGATACATGACCGAGGTTATACTACTTCACTTTTAACTAGCTTTCGAACCACTTTTCGTCCATTACACAGTTCCAGACAACCACCTTTAGCCAAATGAAACGGCCTTTTTCAATGGTTAAAACAAGGGGGAAAATTTGCCTGGGCGGGTCCAACATTCTATATTGCGCTCATACTTATTCTCTGCATCCTAAGCTACACGATTACGTTCGCGATGAATAAAAAAACATCCCCAGCACGAGTCCTTCGCCAGCAAAGTAGAGTTGAATATCCTTCGGGTCGTAATTGTCGGAAGTATGTCCCTTTTGTAGTCGAATTCCGACAGCCGCTGGAGCGTTCCGCATTAAAACGAGATTAACGACGAGATACGGTGTCGGTCGAAGAAGTCCATGAAATTCCTTTCACATTGTAGGCGGTTGTTACTTGACTGTAGTCGTCCGCTGCGACGAACGATTTTTTGAAGTTGCTATGTGAAACTCTCGTACTGCAGGATACTGTAACCGGTTCCATTAATCAGCCTGCAAGTGAAATTATACTTGTCACAAGGGCAAAGTAAAATTCAGACGACATCCAAATACAGGGGAGGGGAGAGAGCCATTTAGACCAGACTTAACCCACATGAATTCGCTGATATTTTGGAATTCAAAAGAGTCCGCTGTACAAACTTTTTATCCATGGCATTAACAATGAGTGAACCTATCCAGGTCTATGATGACTGTAAAAATATCCATAATTTCTAACAAATAAACAGATATCAATACAAATCCCAAAGAAAATTCGATATTACTGGTAGTAAGTTACTAGACAAAGAAGTGGAAAATGGAGCTATTTGTAAGATTGCCAGGCAGCATAAGAGTCAAAGAGAATATTAATCATGATTCTATATGCCCTAACAAAAGTTTCATATTCAATTCCATCGCGCGCATCCTCTGAGGTTAATTTTTTTAAAAATTTATTAATAGGTAGGAGATGCAACGAAAAAAAAAACCACTATGTAACTAATTTCTATATAAACTTTGGGTTTTCCAAGAAAATGTGACATTTTCCCATGAATGTGATTTACTTGAATTGTAATAGGCTATGTGCAAGTAAATATTTCTTATCCACAACTTGATAATTCTAAATGTCCGTTTACCCATGTCATAAGCTGAATTATTGACTCTAATTGTCTATGAGGTTCAGAAAAAAAAAATTAATTCATTTTGTTGTTATAGAAATTCTATTTGCTTATTTTGTTCATTAATTTCAAAATGATTGCAAGTCCTTAACTACTTGCATTATACACACGGATAAGAATATGTTATGTGGCCTGTCATGTGACCTATGAACCACATGTGAAGTTCATGAGCTGAGCATTCCTTTCTCCAGTCAATCTGCTGTTGCAAGCAGAGACGACACACAGATGAAGCCTGTGTAAGCAGATTATTGAGGTTAAAAGTGAAACAAATGCTGATACGGCAATGATGACGTCGTCACTTGGCAGGAGATTGCTCTCAGCCAGCTAAGAGTTACGTTACTTGCTGTAAGAGATACGACTTTAGTATTTTCAAATGATATTTTAGTGTTTTAATTCTCCACCCGCATGAGAAGAATGTCTGAAAAAAAAAAAAAAAAAAACAACAGTACCAAAATTGAACAATATATTAGTTTCATGTTGGCAATATGTTAAATAAATTCCTTATTCAAACTATATGAAAAAGGTTTCCATACAAATTCTATATATATTATTAGCCCTGTATAAGATTCATATAGGATTATTTCATAGATAACATTTTCACTTCTAGACTTCCTGACTTTAAAATCTCTTTTATTTTATTTTATTTATTTTATTTATCATTATTTTATTTATTTATTTATTTATTTTATTTATTTTTTTTTTTCATTGACTACGAATATAAACTCACGGGACAGACAATATGTCAGTAGATTTTGGATATGTGTTTGAACTTTTAGCTTATTTGTCATTACTAAAGCGTTAAGTTAGAGTTCAAATCTTTACGCATATATATTTGGATATTTAATTATCTATGGTTACGTTTTGCTTATTGATTTTATCGTGATTCCTTTTTTATTATAATTTGTAACCCTTCCGACTTCTTACGGAGTGTATTATATTGACTCCACTTGTATCCATATTTATCTTATTTTTTTTTTTTTATTATATTTATTTATATATTTTTTATATATATTTGATAAATTAATGGTTGGCTTGAATATGTGGAAAAGTGTTCTAGCGGCGTACCGTATAAGGCTACTTGCGGCATCAATTCTATAGATACAAGATATAAATAATAAAGGTATTTAAAACCGCGAGAACCGCTATAATCCAGTTCGGATCCAACATCACGAGTTGTAACTCGTAAGACATTGACACTTCCTATTTAATTATCAGTTATTCTACCAAACCGATTGACTCTGGGTGATAAAATATATTATTGGTTTTCTTAATGGAAAGGAATTCACACAACGTGTTAAGGAGATTATTATTGATTTACACCACCCGAGTCACAGATTATTATGTGTTGAATTCCATATTTACTGATTTAGCACTCATAAATATTCCTAACGCACTCAATTGCGGTGTTTGTTTTTAGTGCTATTAATTCTATATAACGTGTCAAGGAACTATTAACACTAAGAAGTGTTTATTCCCTCTGTCAGACTCGTAATTCTGTTAATAATTCTACGTATATTCTTTCAAGGATTGATTTGGCACAGGATAGGTCCCTAAACTGACAGGTGTCTTAGTGTATCCCTTGTTTTCATGACACGTGTTACAATTAGTTATGTGCTTTTTATATCTGTAAGCATTGTAGGCCAGTAAAATAGTGATTTTGGCTTGTGACATAGTAGAGAACCCTGGATGACGGAATGCAACAGTTTGTATGACGATTGGTATGAAAGATTATTATTACTACCTGGTCGTTAGTCATCTGCTGTGTTCTTCGGGTTTTCCTCGTCACAGACCTACATATAATATTACATTTGATTACATTATTCTGATACACATACTTTAAATGTACTTTTGCTTTAGGGTTTTCTGCTCAAAAGTGTTTTATTGTTTTTGCTTAGCCACTGACCCTGTTTCCGTTTCGAAGTGTTTATTGTTGGTTTGTTTTTATGCTGCTGACTCTGTTTTTTTCCGTTTCGAAGTGTTTATTGTTTGGGTTATGTCTGTTGACTCTTGCTTTGTTCAGTTTGTAACAGTTCTGCGCTCCAACCCAGATATTCAATGCTCGGCCGATCTCTTGGGTTAAGGAATTTTCTTGTTTAGATACGGTTTTAAACAATAGGTACGGATGTTTCTATATTTTTTTAGTCTAATTAATGGTTCTTTGCGGTATGGTGCGGGATTGCGGGATAATGCGTCAGCTATGATAATTGCTTTCCCAGGTAGATATCTTATCTTGGCTCCAAAGACCTGAATGATCATTTGTCACCGAGTTCCTTTTGGACTGTGATTAAAGCCTTTGAAAAACTCGGTAAAGGACTCATGTTCAGTAAGGACTTTATCAGGATAGCCATAGATTATGAACTTAAAATGTACTAGTGAGTTAATGATACCTAGCCCATTCATTGCCTATTAACTGCCATATTTACTTTCAGAGGGCTTTAGTTTACGTGAATAAAAAGCTATAGGAAAGAACTGTTTATCATATTGCTGAAGTAGTATCCCCTTCTTACCCCTTGGTCTCTGAGGCGTCTGTTGCAATAAAAAAAAATTCCTTATTTAAATCAGGGATTTTTAAGTTAGGTAAGCTGCATTATTCCGCTTTTAAGATATCGAACGCCTGTTGATGCTTTTTAGACCATAATCAATCTACGCTCTTCTTCGTAAGATCTGTTAAAGGAGCTGTCATGATTGGAAAGAGTTACATATTTACATACGATTGTAATACCCACTACAGCGCAAAAGTGCTGTATCCCCCTTTTACGTTAATAGGTACCGGAAGTTATGAATAGCCGACACCTTACCACGGACTACTTTAAGACCTTGACTAGACACATAAAACCTAGATAAACATGTTCGGTTTTTAAAAAACTCACATTTAGATATTTTACTCTGAGATTATTTGTCTTTGTCTCTGTAGCCACTAGCTCTACTTTCATGGTGAATGTACCTTCTAAGGTATTAGAAAAGATTACAAGATCATCCATATAGGCATGTAGGTATCCCCTAAAAAGTCTCCAAACACTATATTGTAATTTGGGGCGCAACGTAAGCCGGAGGCATACGTAAAAATTGATAATGTCCCCTGGGTGTGCTGAAAACGGTGTATGAGGTACAATCACTTAGGTAATGGTATCTGGTAAAAGCATTTAAGTAAGTCCAAGTTGGTGAAAAAAAATTTATTCTAACCTAACAGAGATAAGATGTCGTCGGTACATGGCACTGGAAACTATCGGGAGTCGTTTCCTTGTTTAAGCGTCAGTAATCTGCGCAGATACGCCAAGTCCGATCTTTTATGGCATGACGTTTGAGGGAAAGATTATATGGGCTTATTTGATTTCCTAATGGCTCCTATTACTAACATTTTTCAACTTCGTCATTTATCTCTATTTTGAAATTTCATTGAGAGTCTATGCGAAGGTACGTATATAGCTTTATGTTTGTCCTTAGACCGTATTTTGTTTTCAATGACATCCGTTTTTCTCCCAGAGATCACTCGCTAGTGGAGAAACTTCCTGGTATTCAGGTAGAAGATAAAAAAAAATTCTGCTGAATCACCTCTGCTTGAATGACTTTGCGGATATTACTTTAGATAGATTATCAGAGAGATTCATCCACGACTGGTTGGGCGTGATTAAAATTAGCAACAATAAAAAATGCGATATTTATAACTTCCGTATCCACGATATGTATACTTTTAGAGCTTTGTTCGCGGAAATCGTTATATTTCAGAGTGTCGGGAAGGATTAAAAATTTCATTTCCCAGCAAAGTCTTTTTACACGCACTAAGACATTCGAGGGTGCATGCTTCTCGAGATTTTGCGTGCAAAGTACGACTGCGGTTGTGGGAGAATTCTGTTGGGTCATTTGAAACAATGTTACGATTTATGAGACAAATGTATAGTTCCTTTATATAAGTTATTATTTGATTAACTGTCGGGCTGGGGATGTTTTTTTTATTCATCGCGAACGTAATCGTGTAGCTTAGGATGCAGAGAATAAGTATGAGCGCAATATAGAATGTTGGACCCGCCCAGGCAAATTTTCCCCCTTGTTTTAACCATTGAAAAAAAAGGCCGATTTCATTTGGCTAAAGGTGGTTGTCTGGAACTGGTGGAATGGACGAAAAGTGGTTCGAAAGCTAGTTAAAAGTGAAGTAGTATAACCTCGGTCATGTATCCTATATATATAAAGTATCATGTATCCTATATCTATAAATGATCATAAATAAACAGAATCGAAATATATTTTTTTGCGTGTACGCAATAGGAATCTCTTATATAATTGATCATAAATAACAGAGTCGAAATATATCTTTGCGTGTACGCAATAGGAATCTCTTATATAAATGATCATAAATACAGAATCTAAATATATCTTTGCGTGTACGCAGTAGGAATCTATTTGAAGTGCACATATATTAATCATAAATTATATGAATCCCATTACATATGTATAAACAAATCAGGTAGCCTATAATCAATCTGTTACCTTTTTTCTTACCAATATCTGCGGTTATATATGAGTTAGTATATTGATTAATGAATCAGATATATAACATTTAGCATAAAAATCAACGAATCAATCAGCATAAACATTAATAATGTTATCATTTTCATATATGAAAAATTTTTTATCATTAGTTAAATATGTTTTTATCATGTTAATCTTCATTCTATGCAATTATCAGAGTACATTAGTATTTTCTGTAGCATATGTATCTTAATGAGATGAAGTGAGAAACTGTATCATTATATATCACGTGATCACTATTATTTACCAATATCATTGTTTTATATTTTATTACTTGAATCAATTCATGTACACCATGAATTTTATTTACATTATATATATATATATTTCACATAGTGTCTGTATCACACTCCTATAAGTCAAATGCAAGTCAAGTTTGAGTAATATCAGTGGTTGTTTTGGTAGCTGACCGAGCTGATGTAAGTGTTTACATAATAAAAATATGGAATGTTAGTCCATATATATAAAATACTAAAACTAAAGAGGTCAACAGATTGCTTGCAGGAATGTGATCAGACTAGAGACGCTAAAGATGACGTATACAATAAGTATGTAGGCTAAGTTGACATGCCGTCACCTGTAGTCATTCAATTGTTTATAAACATTAGTCCAAGCTCCCTGCTTGAGACAACTACCGCCTACGTGATCTGGTAGCGTGTCTCATATGATTGTGTGTTCGTATGAAACTATGTCATTGTATGTATGTTCATATGTTCGAACTACTGTCTGTTCCTTCATAACTTGTAACAGAGATGGTAGACAGGCAGAACAGAGTTAGTGATCGTCATTAGAAGACCTGTACCTCTTTACCTAAGCTTTATCATGTAGAGGAATAGGATTAGCCATTATCATTGGCAGAAGCGATCAAGCTATCGTTATTAGAAGACTTGTACAATCATATCTGATCCTCAGCATGTAAAACTTCAGAAGAAATTATATCTATTTTTATACTTAGTGTTTTCTACAAGAACCTCACCGAACCATGAGTTTCACATCGTCGTAAAGATAATACCGACTTCGTAAGTGATCTACAAAACCCCAGACACTCCATTGAAGATGGAAGTGCAATACCAACCGACTTAGCGTATAGATTATCGCTAGTCTAACATTACCTCATAGGGCGCCTTATCATACAAGGCACAAGCCCTAATATATATATATGTATGTATGTATGTATGTATAAATATATTATATATATATATATATATAATATATTATATATATATATATATATATATGTGTGTATTATATATATATATATATATTTTAAAAAAAATTTAAATATAGCATATATCTATATAATCATATATCTTCTTATATACTATCTTCTATGCTCTAATATAATATACTGGGTGTTTTGGAAATTAGAGGTCCCCCTCCACAAAACAAATGGAAAGTTATGAAGTTTTCTGCTATAGCCTATCTCCAAGTAGATTAACTAAGTTTCATTAAGGTATTTTTCATTTTACATTTCTTGTATTTTCAGACTGAGTAATGGAGTTAGATACAGCCATGGCTAACGACTTGGAGGAAATCAGATGGATTGACTGAATCTGGGCTACAACCTTCAGAGAGTCCAGGGATGCTGGCACATCCTCATTCCATGTTCTTGGATAGCTAAACACATTAAAAAGAGATGAATCCTTTTGTTAAAAGAAACTGGTAAACAAAAATCCATATGACAGACATCGCAAAAAAAGAGCGAGAATCTTGGAAGGCCTGAAGTCCTTTCTCAGGAATTAAAAGACATCATAGCTGAGGCAGTGGGTAGACCAGAAAGTCGTTATGTAAATTGGCACTTGAACTAGAAACAAAAAGGGTAAAGAAGAGAAGTTATAGTGCTGTATATCGTTAGTTGAAAAAATCTGGTCTCAAGCCATTTCACGTTATCAGCAAGCCCAACATCACTCAGCAACAGAGAATCCCATGCAAGGTTTTGTGGTTCATTTCTTAAGACTGGGATTAAGCGACTTTCTCCAGTTGCTGTATCAGATGAATTCTTCATTTACACAGTCAGGAAGCTAAATCATAAAAATGAAATCATTTGGGCTGTAAAGTTGTATGATATCAGCGATACATGTGCTACACCAGTTGTGAAATTTCCTGAATGTTTGGGAATTTTTCTCTGTTTCACAGCCAAACGGTTAATGTGAATCATCAAACAAACAAGACAGTCATGGAATGGTGAATACTTCAGAGAAACTGGCTTGCTGGTAGAGTATTTCCGTTCCTTAAAGATCCAGAAAATGTGTTATCTGTTGAAGAAGTCACATTTTTGCATGATAGGCACCATATTTCAAGCTCTTCAGACACAGGGAGCTGCTTCGAAACAGTGGTATCGATTTCTTCCTCGTCAAGTGAATTTCTAGGTAGCTCCCCTGATCTTAATGTGTGTGAAAACATTGGTAGTATCTTAAAGGATTGTGTTGAAGCGCGCACAGTGAACTATGATGGTATACCGAGCCTTGACAACTAGCGAAGAGAGGTGACCGAAGTGCTCAGGGAAATGGAGTTTGAGTCTCAGCTTTTTTGCAAATTGTTGAAATCAATCCATACCCTCAAGAATGCATGCTGTGGTCCAGGCAGATGGAGGCCACGCAAATGTTAAATACTCAGAGAGAAACTTAAATAAATACCTGTTCTGGATTACTTTTGTTTTTGTCCATATCAATTTTAGTTTATGCTGTAGAGGGAGAGCTCTAATTTCGGAACACCCTGTATGTTGTTCCTTGCCATAAGTTGTTACGAGTCTTTATTTTTTTCTCTCAATTATGAAAGAGGAAATGCATATTGTATGAATGGAAGATATTGTGTTTTGTTGTATTAGTATTTAGTTGGAAAAGCGTTGTGTTTGGTTGTTTTGTGTATTAGTTTGTGAGTGTGCGTGTAATAGCACTTAAGTATCGGTCGTCGGCTGTTTGTTGATTTGATAGTTAGTCGTGCATTGCTAAACACGACTGTGAATTCAGGCTTATTACTGTTCCAGTACAGTGCAATTGTACTAGCAATGACTAATGTAAACAGTCATAGTTTAGCTGCCATATGGACTAGATGTTGTCCTGTATTCTCATAAAAGTCATCAGGATTTCCTAGAGTCTAGAAGACGGGCTTTCAAAGGGAAACAAAATTCTCGTGGTGTGCTATATCACTTGCTGAGCATCTTGTATAGGATATTTGTCCTGCAGACAAAGGTCTAACATATAGATCTATTCTTTCAGATATCCCACGATTCTGAGAATATTATAGAAGATGGGCTTTGCAGAAAGAAGAACAGTTTCTTGTAGTGTGCTATGTCCCTTGATGAAAATTTTGTACAAGATATTTGTCATGCGGACAAAGGTCCAATATCTAGATCTATTCTTTCAGATATCCCCCCATTCTGAAGGAATAATCTAAAAGATGGGCTTTGCAGAAAGAATAGATTCTTCTAGTATGCTATGTCCCTTGGTGAACATCTTGTACAAGATATTTGTAATGCGGACAAAGGTCCAATATCTATATCTATTCTTTCAGATACCCCCTCATTCTGAAGGGATAATCTAGAAGATGGCTTCCAGAGGGAAGAATCGTTTATTCTAGTATGTTCAAATGATAAAGTAAAGCAATACAAAGAAAACAGTTATCTCTCTCTCTCTCTCTTTACACAACTAAAGGATAATTTTTTTAAGAAAATGGTGATACCCAAAAATTTCGTCATCTGTTTTTATAGATTTTCTTTCATAGATGTAATGCAACTGCCAACGTTGTCAAATACGAAATCTTAGGACCGGAAATACATATAACTTACTTTACTGTTTTTACCTTGTTAGGCCTTTGGTTTCGTTTTCATCATTCTCACTGCGAATGAATTTTCAGCAACGTCTCTAGTGCAAGAATTGTGTACACAACTTTCATTCAGAATATGGTACTTGAGTATTGTTTTATGTATGAAGGTTTGTGCGAGAGCGATCTTGCTCTGCCCCAGAGTGAGCAATCTATGAAAGGACTTTTTGCACTAAGCAAATCGTAACGAACGTATGTACGTATATTTCCATTTCACACCTACAAAACCAATTATTTCCAGACCTAAAAGTTCCATGGCTTGATGACGATAATGTCATCACGCCATGTGATGCTAAGTCAAGATCTAGATATTGGTCAAAGTGTCCTGATCAGAGCAACGATTGAACATCGTTGAATCTCACTTGTGATCTCGTGTGAACGGAATCTTCTTGATTTCCAACTGGACGAACAGAATAATGTTCCGGATTCTCACCGGAATTGCTAGAATCTAGATCGTGCTTGCATAACACTGATTAAACGCTGCGCAACCATTTAAGACATCTACCAGATTGCTAAATATAGCAAGCATTCATATATTACTAGCATAAACACATATCTCCGGACGAGCCGAGAAGTTGATTTCATTGGAAACATCGTCTCTCTCTCTCTCTCTCTCTCTCTCTCTCTCTCTCTCTCTCTCTCTCGTCATTTGCCTAACTCTAGATAAAATTTGATACATCAATATTTCCAGCAATCCACTTTTTCTGTAACAGCTGTGAAAAAAGTGATTTTTCTGCTTTGCAGAGCAAAAAATGCGGTAATAAAATTCTTTTCTCAACGACGCACGCTTCCACTTCACGTATTGCCTCGGCAGAATGTAAGGGAGAGACAAGTTGCTGAATCTACCTAATGTCATTCAAGTTAGTGGACGTCAATTGGCAACGGGGAACACTCAGGAACACGGAAAAGACTGAGAAGATGAGGCAATACTAAGTATAAAAGAAATAATTCCAAAATTTAAGCTTAAAGACATGACTGGAATATAATTTATGTCTTCAGGTAATATTTCACAATTTCTTAAGGGATTTCACACCAGAAGAGAGAGAGAGAGAGAGAGAGAGAGAGAGAGAGAGAGAGAGAGAGAGAATCCCAACACTTGACTATCAGCAAAAAGAGTGTCTGAACTGGTTTAGATCAAGATAAAATGAGATTTAAAAAAAAGAAAAAAGATGAGGAAGCATTAACAAATATTAATGAACCTGAAGTCCTATTTCCGAATAGGACAAAACAGAGGCAGGTCTCCTTAGGTGGATGAAATCTAATTGGAGAGGGAACTGATTTCCCCCCAACCAACACAAAAATGCAACGAAGAGTTGTGGCAAGAACTGACACTCTGGCAGGCTATATTTCCCTACTTCTCGCTTCACTATAAATGACGTATTTAATTTTTTAGCTTATATCAGTTTTTCAAGTGGCGTAACCTTCACAAAGCAAAAAGTTCCGGAGGCAATTCCCTTGAAAAAGACATTATGAAGAATGTCGAATAAATCTGAAAAGTCAGAAATCTTTTATTGGTCGGACTTTTCCTTCGCCTGAGGCATCAAGTGCAATGACAATCTCGCAATATACATATTTTATCTGAAGCATGTCATTTGTGACCAAAATAAATGTGAGGATATTGTGAACATAACAATACGAGCTTTAAATAATGTGTCGTTGTAAAGAGAGAATGAAAAATAGGAGAATCACGGAAAAATGTTCCAACCTAAAACCTGGGGAAAGATTCTTTTGAAAGTTTATTTTCGGTGTTTCAAGGATGATGAGGAGAGAGAAGGAGGAGGGTCCTCCTCAGCCTTGTCTTTGAACTCCTCAGATGCGAGGGACAGGATGCTGCTGCACCTTAATCCGGGAGAAGTGCTCTGGGAGGTCTATGTATTGTGCCGTGAATTTCATTTTATACTTGGGTACGTTTATGCATGATCTCAAAAACTGGGTGGTGGTAGATTGAAGGTAACGTCGAACGCTTATGTTGTTGTGGAAATATATGCACGAAGTAGAAGCATATATCTTTCGCGTGTTCTTCCGAAAAAATGAACTAACATTGACGTGGCGTTATTCACTACGAAGTAAAATTATATGATGAATGTTCGAAAATTGCAAACCGCCAGGGTTCTAGAAGGCCAAATTAATATAAATATTTTGTAAAAATCTGGACATATCTGCTTGTATAATCATGCTAATAATGAGACAAATAAAAGAATTTAAATCACAATCTCTGTGGGAGGTAATTTCTTCTATCATCGGCGTCTATAAAAAAAAAACAATGTCACAAGCATTGTAAAGGAAATCAATTAACTCTGAAAAGGAACGATTGAAGGGAACAAAACTGAAAGAGAAAAAGAAAGAAGGAAGCGTCTTGGGCTCTGCTGAAATATGTGATCACATGCATTGAACACCTCGGAAAGCTGCAGTGCTTTTCCTTCGACAGTCTTTTGAGGTTGACCGAGTCTCTCCTTTCCATATTTATTTATTGACTTTTCTTGTTCCTGAAAATTTGGACACGGGATTATACTTGCTAGACCGGATTATATATATATATATATATATATATATATATATATATATATATATATATATATATATATATATATATAGATAGATACATATATATATATATATATATATATATATATATATATATATATATATATATATATATATATTTATATATATATATATATATACTATCTATATGTATATATATATATATATATATATATATATATATATATATATATATAATATATATATATATATATATATATATATAATATATATATATATATATATATATATATATATATATATATATATATATATATATATATATCTATATATATATCTATATATATATATATATATATATATATATATATATATATATATATACATATATACATAGCATACATACATACATACATACATACATACATACATATATATATATATATAATATATTTATATCCTATATATAATATATATATATATATATATATACACATTATATCTATCTATCTATCTATCTATCTATATATATATATATATATATATAGATAGATAGTAGATAGATAGATAGTTAGATATATATATATATATAAATATATATATATATATATATATATATAGATAGATAGATAGATAGATAGATAGATAGATAGATATATATAATATATATATATATATATATAGATATATATATATATATATATATATATATATATATATATATATATATATATATATATATATATATATATATATATATATATATATATATATATATATATATATCATATATATATATATATATATGATATATACATACATATATATATATATATATATATATATATATATATATATATATATATATAGATATATATATATATATATATATATATATATATATATATATATATATATATATATATATATATATATATATATATATATAATAGACAAAAAGGACAATCGCGATTGTTAAACTCATATTAAATAATTCATAGAATTATGAAGAGTACCGACAGGTGAGCAGGTGACTTTACAGACACAAGCTAATAATCCCTTCAACAACAAAGTGTCTTTGGATTTTCTTGAAAGAAATTCAGTCCCATTTTCTTAATTATATCGTCATGATATAGGAAAACACGATTCCTTTTTGAAATATTCCGCGATTGAACTCATTTATTTATAAAAATAATACTATTTAACATTTGTCTTGTCCTCAGACTATATTTATGTTGCTTCATCATGGTCGTCAGCCTTTTCCAGATCCTTCGATACAAAAGCTGCCACAAGTCTTGGGGGAAAAAATTAGTAAATGCAGCCAAGAGAAACTTTAAGAGGATTTTGTATCATTTTATTTCCAGAATATTTGAAAAACGAGTCACACCGCTGATATCAAAATTCTTGAAGGCGTCACTGCATTGAAACAAGCAAACCGCGATGATTGAAGGGTTGCCTAGCAGTGCTCGAATTAAAAGTTTTGGGATCTTTCAGCAATCCACATTCAATAAGATAATTAGATTTTATTTATGAAATTTTGGATGTCAAGCCAAGCACTGGGGCACTTGGGGCCATTCAGTGCTTAAGATAGTGAAAAATAGATCCAGAAAATAACTGAGATGAAGTACAAGGTTCTGAATGTAGAACCAAGCGAAAACGCCAGAATTATTAGTTACAGAGATTGTGGGGCGGGGGGAGAGGGGGGGGCCAGGGTTTGAAGAAAGGAAGTGAAATGGAATGGAATATAGAATTTAGATTTAGGCCAAAGGCCAAGCACTGGGACCTATGAGGTCATTCTTCGCTGGAAAGGGACAAAGCTAGTGGTCGAAGGGAGGCTGCAAACACCCTGAAGTCATGGGGTTGCACTCAGATAGCCCAGATTGCCTCTGGACAGTTGTACGCCCATTCATTTACTATTCTTTGAGCCCTTCCTTTCATAAACTTAATTCAGTTCTTAAAGATTACCCTGATGTCATTCTTAATTAATCTTAGACCATAACTGAGAGAATTCAAAGTGTTTCAATAATAATTTATGTATATCATCAGCCGTCTAAAAATGCCAGTTGAAAATGACGTATGAACCTTTCATGAAACTAAGCAATTTGAATAATTTAATTAGGCCACAGTAAGTACAACATTAATTCATCATATGCTGTCACATAATATTTTGATTATGAAAAGGAGGAATTAGAACGGACAGGCATACGATTATTTAACAATTTGTTTTCATTTTTTGAGATTACCAACAACGTCAATACCAAAGAAATATTCATGCTATTTATTATCTATGGTTCAAAACAAAAGTATGGAAAGTAAGGAAAAGAAAGTAAGGAAAAGAAGGAATAACTCAGCGGCTACAAGGACAACTTGGGTCAATTTCGCATCAGAAAACCGACATTTTGACAATACAGTTATGACTCATCAAGCTATCAAGACTGGGTGTCGAATTATCTACAAAACTTTCCGTGCAATTTATAGCCAGCGAATGGAGTCAACACAAGAAGGTTTCAAGTTTCTGAACAGAGATGAACTTTGAAAGGTGGTGTTAGAGCATCAAATTTGCTGCCCCATGATTGTACAATCAAGAAAAAATGAAAGACTTTCTTATTATATAACCTGGATGATTGTTTTAAGTTTGACAAATTAATATGGAAAGTAAACTGTATGACCGCCAGAATGTTTTTGCATTATTGTGTAAATGAAATTTGAATTTATGCTCTCGTTGAAATGCAACAGGATAACAAGCCTACAGTAAGTGCCCTCGCTAAAGCAGGGATTTTCTGATAAAACACTTAATTGATCTGTCAATTCATCACAAAGTGTAACCTTGCCACTTCAGTAGTCTCTCTCTCTCTCTCTCTCTCCTCTTGTACCGACTGGGAACTTAAATGTCCTTTCTACTAGCCTTTGAAAATGAATTGAATAGTCTCAAGGGATTATATAACGTGTTACAGATGGTTAAGGAAATCGCGAATTAACCATTTCATCAACTGAATACAGAGTTTTGTGATTAAAGATGTAATCTCATTGGGCACGAACAAGCCACTCGGTGCATATATTACTAAGTAATGGAGTAATTATGCAGTATACTTAGAGATCACAAGAGCCACTCGAAAATAATCGACGGGGTTTCATTCAGTGATATGATGTTTTTTTTTTATAATTGGTTAATTATGCGATAAGAGGCGGTATCAAAGATTCACAATAGGTTTTTTGAGAGCAAGTTCATTTCATTCCCTTTTCAGGTTAATGGAGAATCGCTCGCTTTGTAACGGTTTTATGACTTTTTTAAACTTATGAATCAATAAAAAATTTTGGGGAGCTGACCTGTCTATTCGAATGACAGTTTTTCATTAACCTGAGCCAGTAAATTTAAAAGTACTGTTTTTTTTCAGTCATATAAAGTAACATTCTGTATATAAAAAACAAAAAATCCTAGTTTACTTTTTTTCACTAAATTTTGCTGAAGGATTATTATGTGGTCCAATTATAAATGCAGCCAAGTTTACCACTCCTAAAAACGAATTAGGTTATGCAGCAGTTAATTATTAATTAGATACCTCATTTACCTAATTTCATGCAATAACACTTGAATAACAGTAATGATTCCTAAAATTTCTATTCCGAATAAATGGCCATGGAAAACAGATATGAAGGATTTGTTTAATGCCAATAAAAATTTTTTAGGCCAATTCGGTATACAGCACAAGTGTATACGCCTCTCTGTGAAAGCATGAACTCGCCCGCGTTATCAGATGGTATTTCCACAACTACAGTTTAGTAGTTACTATTTGCACACACATACACATACACACACACACACACACACACACACACACACACATATATATATATATATATATATAGATATATATATATATATATATATATATATATATATATATATATATATATATATATATATATATATATATATATATATATATATATATATATATATATATATATATATATATATATATATATATATATATATGATATATATATATATATATATATAATTATACGTATATATATGTATATATATATCATCTATATATATATATATATATATATATATATATATATATATATATATATATATATATATATATATATATCGAGCTACAAATGTCCTTTAATATCTAATTCGCTCTACCTCGGAATTAATATATTTTCATATATGTTTAACCCTCTTACGCCGAAGCCCTAAAAATCAAAACCTCTCCCGTATGCCGGGGCGGTTTGGACGTGAGCGCGAAGCAGAAAAATAATTTAAAAAAAAAAAATTCACAGCGTGCTTAATTTTGAAGATTAAGAGTTAATATTTGGCTCATTCTTTTGTCATTGCCTGAAGTTTAGTATGCAACCATCAGAAATGAAAAAAATATCATTATAATATGTTAATAATGCGATATATGGTAGCAAAAAAAAAAATTGTACATAATTGTATTCAAATCGCACTGTGCGAAAAATGGTTAAAGCTAACGAGTTACTTTTTTTCGTTGTATTTGACACTAAATTACGATTATTTTGATATAAAAAACATTGTAAAAACGATAAAAGCAACACCGGAAAAATATTATCACAAAATGATGCACGTATTCGTAAACGCGTGGACGTGAAAATGTTTTTTACAAAAAATTCACTGTAAATCTAAATATTGTTCTAGAGACTTCCAATTTGTTTCAAAATGAAGACAAATGATTGAATATTATGATACTGTAAGAGTTTTTAGCTTGGAATTGCAGATTTCGACCATTTCGTACGAGTTAAAGTTGACCCCGAATGTCAAAATTTATATATATATTTTTTTATTATATGCAAATATTTCGGAAATGAGAAAAGCTACAACCTTCAATTATTTTTTATTGTATTCTTCATGAATTTGCGCACATTTTCATATATGAAACTCTATAAATTGGCTCATATGAAAAGGAGCAAATATTAGGATAATTCGATGTATGCATTTCAGAGATTTTCGGCCTCGAATTGGCGCGCGGAGGAAAAGAAAGTTATTTTTTTAAAATTTTCCACCATAAATCGAAATATTGTGCTAGACACTTCGAATTTATTTCAAAATGAAGATAAATGACTGTATATTACTAGATTGTAAGAGTTTTAGCTTACAATTGCGTTTTCAACTATTTCGGGAGAGTCCAAAGTTGACCGAACGTGGTTTTTTTTCTATTTATCGTGATTTATTTGCAAATATTTCAAAAAGAGAAATGCTACAACCTTCAATCATTTTTAGTTGTATTCTAAATGAAATTTGCACATTTTCATATATAAAACTTTATGTAACGGCTAATTTTAAATGGTGCAAACATTTCGACAATCTCACAAAAAAAATTCTGATTTTTTCGGAAGAGTTACCGCCCCGTGGACGTAAGGAAATGTTTTTTTTTTTCATAAATTCACTATAAATCGAAATATTGTGCTAGAGACTTCCAATTCATTTCAAAATGAACGTAAATGATTGAATATTACTAGAATATAAAAGTTTTAGCTTACAATTTCGTTTTTCGACCATTTCAGTAGAGTCTAAGTTGACCGAAGGTTGAAAATTTTTGCACTTATCGTTATTTATATGAAAATATTTCTAAACTGATAAAAGCTACAACCATGGGTTGTTTTTAATTGTATTGTGCATGAAATTGCGCACATTTCCATATATAAAACTTTATGTGACGGCAAATATAAAATGGTGCAAACATTAGGACAATTGCACGAAAAAATTTATATCGAAGAGTTACCGCGCTGACGCAAGGAAAAAGTTTTTTTCATAAATTCACCATAAATCGAAATATTGTGCTAGAGACGTTCAATTTGTTGCAAAATGAAGGCAAATGATTGAATATTACTAGAATATAAGAGTTTTAGCTTACAATTGCGTTTTCGACCATTTTGGTAGAGTCAAAGTTGACCAAAGGTTGAAATTTTGGCACTTATCGTTATTTATATGAAAATATCTCAAAACTGATAAAAGCTACAATCATGAGTATTTTATTGTTGTATTTTACATGACATTGCGCACATTTTCATACATAATACTCATGTAACGGATAATTTAAAATGTTGCAAAAATTATGTCAAAGTGACAAAAGAATTTTTGAGATATGTCAACTGATACTTTTTAGTGCGATAAGAAAGAAATTCGCGCTTGCGCCTGCGTAACAATTGTAAACAAAACAACGCCTTGATCCGTGAACTCCCAGCATCCCCCAAGGCGCGTGACTCAAAAGTTTTTGGCTGGTAGGCCTATAAATATTTTTCCGCGAATTAAAAAAAAAACTTTTTTGAGTCGACGTATAATACGTCCAATCGGCATACAGGAGACATTTTGACTCGGCGTTTAATACGTCCAATCGGTCGTAAGAGGGTTAACCAAAGGGGAATCTATTCAGCGATAATAGAATTGCCGGCCGACGGGCACGAACCATCGACATCTTCAATTCCAGGATTGGCAGTGAAGCCTTAGCCAACCACCCCGCCACCACAAGAGATAAAAGTTTATGCCACCTCCCATCTCAAATACCTGCTGTGCTCAGTTATTTTTAGTTTTGGAGACTGCATCAAACCCATCTCGTCCTCGGTAGCATGGTAGTGCTTTTGCCCACACGTACGTAGTCATTATATAAGTCATATCACATTACCGTGATTCATATACATATATCGAGCTACAAATGTCCTTTAATATCTAATTCGCTTTACCTCGGAATTTAATATATTTTCATATATGTTTAACCAAAGGGGAATTTATTCAGTGATAATAGAATTTGCCGGCCGACAGACATGAACCATCGACATCTTCAATTCCAGGACTGGCTGTGAAGCCTTAGCCAAACCCTCCTTGCCACCACAAGAGATATAAGTTTATGCGCCTCCATCTCAAATACCTGCCGCGCTCAGGTATTTCTAGTTTTGGTAGACTGCATCAAACCCATCTCGTCCTCGGTAGCGTGGTAGTGCTTTTTGCCCGCACGTAGTCATTATATAAGTCATATCACATTACTGTGATTCATATACATATATCGAGCTACAAATGTCCTTTAAATATCTATTTCGCTCTACCTCGGAATAATATATTTTCATATATGTTTAACCGAAGGGGAATTTATTCAGCGATAATAGAATTGCTGGCCGACGGGCACGAACCATCAACATCTTCAATTCCAGACGGGAGGCGGCATAAACTTATATCTCTTGCGGTGGCAGGGTTGGCTAAGGCTTCACTGCCAGTCCTGGAATTGAAGATGTCAATAGTTCGTGCCCGTTGGCTGGCAATTCTATTATCGCTGAATAAATTCCCCTGTGGTTAAACATATATGAAAATATATTAATTCCGAGGTAGAGCGAATTAGATATGAAAGGACATTTGTAGCTCGATATATGTATATGAATCACGGTAATGTGATATGACTTAAATATATATGTATATATATATATATATATATATATATATATATATATATATATATATATATATATACAGATATATACATACATACATACATACATACATACATACATACATACATATATATATATATATATATATATATATATATACATATACATATATATATATTTAAGTCATATCACATTACCGTGATTCATATACATATATCGAGCTACAAATGTCCTTTCATATCTAATTCGCTCTACCTCGGAATTAATATATTTTCACACTATATATATTATATATATATATATATATATATATATATATATATATATATATATATATATATATATATAGTGTGTGTGTGTGTGTGTGTGTGTGTGTGTGTGTATGTGTGTGTGTAAATAGTAACTACTATACTGTAGTTGTGGAAATACCATCTGTTACATGGACAGACTTGTGGTCTACATCTATTGTCAAGAATGAAGGCAAAGAGAGGTTAATTGCATTAATATTCATCTGCTTATCCTTAGACATCATATGTATTATATAACTTTAAATTTCAGCTAGAGACCTTGGGTGGTTAGAGTAGTCAGGTCAAGAGTGCTAAATACGAAAATTGAATGTAGAAAAACTTTAACTTGATAGTATTCGCAGTAATAATGTATAATGTATATTATATATATATATATATATATATATATATATATATATATATATATATCTATATATATATACATACATACATACATACATACATACATACATACATACATACATACATATATATATATATATATATATATATATATATATATATATATATATATATATATAATATGTGTGTGTGTGTGTGTGTGTGTGTGTGTGTGTGTATGTGTGTAAATAGTAACTACTATACTGTAGTTGTGGAAATATCCATCTGTTACATGGACAGACTTGTGGTCTACATCTATTGTCAAGAATGAAGGCAAAGAGAGGTTGAATTGCATTAATATTCATCTGCTATCCTTAGACATCATATGTATTATATAACTTAAATTTCAGCTAGAGACCTTGGGTGGTTAGAGTAGTCAGGTCAAGAGTGCTAAATACGAAAATTGAATGTAGGAAAAAACTTTAACGTTAGTATTCGCAGTAATAATAAAACAATAAAGTATCAGCAATAAATATAATAATAATGACAGATTCTGCAGATGACACCTTTCCCATCTTTCCCACAATTTAGATCTTCTTCTTCTCCCCTTAGGATTCTTTGTATGAGTGAATTGCTGCTGTTTCTCACTCGGGTTATCAGAATGGACATTGTTCGCCTTACAATGATTCCTAAGTTGTCCAGGCGGTTTTCTATGAACAACTGTTTAGCTGAGTGGCAGCGAGGAGTGTTTGTGAGGCGTCTCAAACTGTCATTGTGTACAAACAGATTATGTCTCATGGTCTCTCGGGTATAGTTCGTCCAGAGGGAACACCCATAAATATTGTAGCAAACAAGCGGAAGAGCAGCAGTTTCATGTCTCGGTGACAGAAGGCAAACCTTCTTGCAATCATGTTGCCAATTGCACATAGTTTACGACGCCTATGTTCAATGTCTGCTGTATCTTTTAGGTCGTCTGTGATAAAGTGACCTTAATACGGAAATTTGTTTTTGATAAATGGTATCAAGGTGAACTAAGAGTAGGGCCTAGTTTGGAAGAAACTGGCGTGAATTATGCATGTATTGAATAGAACAGCTAGCAAAATGTAAATTATCGGATGGCAGAATTTGAAAGCTTCTGCGAGAAGACCATAAGAGCAGGCAATTTATTTATTAGGTAGGCTGTTTATGGCCATCGCTGATTTTATCAGTAAGAAAGTTATCTACATCCCATTGGGAGTCTTGATCGTTATGCAATTTAGGATATTGGCTGAAGTGATCACTCAACATACTTGCGATAGCCTCGTCACCGACTGTGTCCCCTACTCTCTGTGATAGCTTTTTAGTTTTGGGATTTAAGGACTGGATATCTTTCCAAAGACAAGGATAATCACCGGATTTTAAGTTTCTAGACATTGCATCGGCTCTTAGTTGTTTTTTCTTTTTTTCATTTAATCTGCAGAGTTTAAAAAGCAAGTTGAACTGCGCTCCCACCATGTCTCATTAGTAATGCAGTGTCCTTCTCTCGTGGCTACCATTTTTGGCCTCCACAGTAAAAACATTTCTCGGTAGTATGTATACAGATCTTTAACCAAGTCATTCAATCCAGTATATTACGAGAATTACCTTGACGAAATCTAAAGGGCAGCCCTACCTGAAGCAAGCATAGCAAGAGTTATGTTCAAATAGAATTCATTCAGATCCCTCCTGTAGTGGTCATTTCTACAATTTGTGTTAGTACAAAATAAAGCGTCTGCCGGTTGAACTATTGACCGCAACCTGGTTTTCCGGTGGTAGCCCTGAAAGTATCTGGTTTTCTGTTGGTTTTTAAAATCTCAGTGTACCGCTGGGGTGGGCGGTCAGCAAGGGAGTTCACAGTAGGGAGGAATGTGTAGTTGAATGACTCCTGTAATGGGAAGTGATCGTAGCCCAATGCAAGATCGTACCAAATATTGCAGGTCATAATAGAATCATGAAGTTGTGGAGATGTGATGCAATGGTCCAGCCAGGAGGTTGTAATTGTGTCCGCTCTGTTTTGTACATATGAATATGAGGAGGGAGGGAGGAGCATTTCATAGCTAATGTGGGGAGCATGATTTTGACAGAAGCGAGTAAGAGTTCATTATAAAATTGGTTTTAAGGGGTGAGAATGAAGGTCGACGATTAAATACAAATTCTGATCAGCAGGAGAATCGTGGAAATAAATGCTGTGCAACGTTCACCTAGGTATCATGCAGTATTGATCAAAATTAATTATTGTTATTTTCCCAGGGCATATGTCACTTGAAGCCCAGCAATCTGTCACTCCTGTAGGTCTTCACATTTACCATATTGTCTAATGATTTGTGCACAGAAAGAAAGGCCCACTTTCGGGCGACTGGGACACAATTTGATCTGTAACTTGCTTCCATGAAGTCGAGAAGGCTCTGAAGTCTTCATGTATTGAATCGCAGATGACAAGGTCCTGTGGCCAGAGGAAACGTTTCTTGCAATGCAATGATGCCTTTGAAGTTTTTGCAGAACTCGTTTAGGAGAGGAATGTTCTGCTTGGGGCCAAAATATTCCAAGAGATTATATGTAATGCATCCATGGCTACTCACAAAGATGGGAGATAAAAGCGCAGTAAGTAGTCTTTGATGGCCTCTGTAGCAGTAGGTATGGCTGGGTTGAGTCTGTTGATTACCAGAGTTTGTGCGAATACCATTATGGGTCTGCTGGGCTAATGGAGGGACAACCTTGAACTTTCCAGAGAGAGTAAATCCAGACTCAAAAGCATCATATTTAGTTCATTGGTAACTTCTTAGTAGTAGGGCTTGGCCATGCTCAGACTGTAATCACCGGGGTGGTATATGCAAAAATCATCCTGTCTCTAGTATCTATGAAAAAGCAACACAAGTGAAACAAAAATGATACAGGATGAGACCGACTGCATTATGTGAATTAACCTGTTTTGTACAGAGCATATACACGTATCTAGTAAAAGGTAACTGACCAGTCATGTAAAAGGAAATCAGGCTGTGGTGTGCAACCTGATCGGCTGCTGGATCTGGGGACCTAAACGTTTTGGACTTAAAATTTGCTATTATGCAACTTCATTACCAGGGCATGTCTCATGTCTAATTATTGATATTTGTCCTTACCCATCAATCTGCTTCACCCATTTTACAGTCCCCTTTCCTATCAGCTATTATTACTACTTCTCCATCTTCTTTCATGATTTGCTAAAAAAAATAATAAGATGATGTAGATGAACAAAAAACATTGAATTTTGGTAGGGGAAAAAAAAACTTGAAATGTTGACACTTTGGAAATTAAAATTAGCCTTAAATCATGGATGTGGCAGCAACCCGTTCCGGTCCTCTCTGTAGTATCAAAAACGTCGTTTCAGTTGGAAACTCCTTCATAATGTCAAAAAGATTCCAATATTTCGTTTGTTAATAAAATAGTGGTAATGTTTCAAGGAAGTATTTAATTTCATTGTTAAAGGTGATAAAAAAGAGAGTAAGGCCGCATAATCGACCAAAATGAACCAACCCTTTTTTCTACATGTTAGGAGCTACATGGGAACGGGTCCTCTTATGATGAGAATATATTCACAGTCCCATTACAATTAATTGAAGGAAAATGCTTATCACTGTGTACATGAGAAAACATCCACAAACCGTTCTTGTCAAAGAAAGGTCATTGTTGATCGTCCAAACGAGGTGTTTTGAACGTTTCGAGCATGATTCGCAGTCATTCTACGTATATATCACGAACCAAGAAGTCCATATTAGCATGATTTTTAAAGAAGGTATTAGAACGTGAGGAAGGGGGCAGGTTTCAGCAGTTAATATAGTAAGATAAGTGAGCTGGTGATAAACAGAAAGAGAGTTTGAGGCAAAAAGATTGATGACGTAAGAATAGGTATCTGTGACAATGGTACTTGGTGTTCAATCTAAAAGATTTCGAAAACTGTGATGTTTGTGAGTGTAAGTCTAAAAGGTTTCGAAAAGTGTGTTTGTTGTGAATGTAAGTGGACATCGTAGAGAGAGAGAGAGAGAGAGAGAGAGAGAGAGTGAGAGAGAGAGAGAGAGAGAGAGATAGCGGGGGGGATGGGGGGGGGGGGGGGGGGGTGATCATGAGGTTTGAAAGAGGAAGTAAAGCTATCTTTCAAGAAAGAAAGCCGAAAAAAATGGTTAATGAAATTACTAATTTAATCCAATGTCAATAGGTGCAAATTAAGAGGTGATTCACGTAAATACAGCCTTACACTACTTAAGTACACATTTCAAAATGTTTGATAGAAGTAATGCAAGAAATATAGTAAAAATAAGCCATTATGAGGATGAAACCCCTGATAAAAATCCAAGATTATGGGTATTAAACCATATGAATATTAGAGAATAGAAATCACCGTATTGCTGATTATTCGAACTGCATAAATAATACAATGACTGTGATTTCACTAAGTCTTAGTAACCATTAGTGCTGCGTTACGAAAGTCGAGTCAATCAATACTACATTCTCTCTCTAATTCCCTCCCGGGGGTACTTATCTACGGATTACCCAAAGCACTGGACTATATATAATCAAATGAGCGATTCATCGGTTTATAGCTTTGGGAGTCGCAACAGCTTTTGGTCATCGAGAATGGGAAATGTTTTGCGTTGTAAATCACTTGCGTAAAAGCAACTAAGGAAAAAATCTTCTAACTCAGAGAACCAGTCACCAATACATGCTTATAAAACTATGAACTCTTCCAGGTCGTGAATTTATAGTCAACAGAACTGGAAACTGAAATAGCCTCTGGTGGCAAAGCGCTTAAAAAAAGAAAAAGAAAAAAAAAGTGGAGATAGCTGACGTATGAATAATTGCGCTTACTTGATTCTATGTCTTTGGATAAACAACAACTAACGCTCAAAGAGCATGTTGCATAAGGTGGTGAAATGAAAAAGCAAAAGTGAGATCAAACAGAGGTTATGTAATTTTTATTTCGAAGTATCAATTTCAATATGTATCCATAGTTTAGCAAAAGTATTAATAATAGATAACATGAGTTCCCATCGGACTGTATTTCAAATTAAAATGATTGAGCGGTAATATACAGAGTGAAAATCATCGGTGGGCAGTGTTCCAAAACTTGGTTCTCTCTCTCTCTCTCTCTCTCTCTCTCTCTCTCTCTCTCTCTCTCTCCTAACGTTTCTAAGGTGTCGTTCCTGAGTGTCTGAATAAATATGAAATGTAAATATGAATTTTGATACAAATGGTCGGGCCCACCAAAATTATATCAGATCTCCGTAATATTTTATGGTCCTTCAATCAACATTTACGAAAACCTTATATTCCTTCAGTCTCATAGGTACATCACTAGGGCTGGGATTTGTTTTACTTCCGCTTAAAAGCATCAGGAAAGGAAACACCCAAATTATCTTTACATGTGAAAAGCTTTTGGAACACTTCATATCTCATGCCCTTTTTTTGTGCCTATGGTAAAGCAAGATGGCATAAGTAATAACTGGTGTTATGATGTCAGAGAGGACTGGATTAATCTAATATAAAAGTAAACTACGAAAAAATAAGTATGGCTATGTTTTCCTGAATTTATTCCAACTTTTATAAATAGCAAAGATTCTATTTTCATGGAAAATAAGTAAAAATTAGTACGAACACAATATATATATATATGTATACTTATCACATCACCGTGATTCATATAAATCATTCGAGCTACAAATGTCCTTTAATATTTAATTCGCTCTACTCGGAATTGATATATTTTCATATATGTACCGAGGGGGAATTTTTTAGTTGATAATAATTTCGTCCTCCCATGGGATCGAACCACTGTCCAGTTGACGGGGAACGAAATCAGGAACGACAGTGACGCTACCGAATCTGCTATCAGAGAGGCTTAATAAGTTTATATCGATTCTGACCATTACAAATCACTGCCGATCTCGGTGTATTCTTAATTAGAATCGATATGAAACCCCCTCCACCATGCTAGCCGATTCGAGCGTTTGACCCACGCAGCCTTGTTATGAATACTTATCACATCACCGTGATTCATATAAATCATTCGAGCTACAAATGTCCTTTAATATCTAATTCGCTCTACCTCAGAATTGATATATTTTCATATATGTACCGAGGGGAATTTTTTAGTTCATATAATTTCGTCCCCCCATGGGATCGAACCACTGTCCAGTTGGACGGAAACGAAATCAGGAACGGACAGTGACGCTACCGAATCTGCTATCAGAGAGGCTAATAAGTTTATATCGATTCTGACCATTACAAATCACCGCCGATCTCTGTGTATTCGTAATAGAATTAATATGAAACCCTCTCCACCATGCTAGCCGATTCGAGCATTTGACCCACGCAGCCTTGTTATGAATACTTATCACATCACCGTGATTCATATAAATCATTCGAGCTACAAATGTCCTTTAATATCTAATTCGCACTACCTCGGAATTGATATATTTTCATATATGTACCGAGGGGGAATTTTTTAGTTGATTTATATGAATCACGGTGATGTGATAAGTATTCATAACAAGGCTGCGTGGTCAAACGCTCAAATGGGCTAGCATGGTGGAGGGGGTTTCAATATCGATTCTAATTACGAATACACCGAGATCGGCGGTGATTTGTAATGGTCAGAATCGATATAAACTTATTAGCCTTTTCTGATAGCAGATTCGGTAGCGTCCACTGTCCGTTCCTGATTTCTTTCCCCGTACAACTGGACGGTGGTTCGATCCCATGGGGGGACGAAATTAATTATCAACTAAAAAATTCCCCCTCGGTACATATATGAAAATATATCAATTCCGAGGTAGAGTGAATTAGATATTAAAGGACATTTGTAGGTCGAATGATATATGTGTGTGTGTGTATGTGTGTGTGTTCGTTGCGTGTGATTTATAGTTTGGATATCCAACAGTAGGGAACGAAAACTCCAAACTATGATTGTGAAGAGTAATGTATGGCAGCGTTTGCTATGGGCTAGGAACAGTTGTCGACAAGCATAGAATTCCATCGTTATTACAAAATGAGGCTATGCTTTTTTTGCTTTTGCACATGTAAAACAATTAGAAAACTTTTTTTGTATTGAGGTACATTTATTTTAATTTGAAATTGATTTGTTTAATTTGAAGTCCATCTTTTTGTTTAATTTGATTTTCACCTTTTTTAATTTGAAGCTGATCTTTTTTTTATTTGATTTTTATCTTTTTTTTATTTTTATCTTTTTAAATTTGAAATTGACCCTTTTTAAATTCAAAATTGACCCTTTTTAATTTAAAATTAGTTTATTTTAATTCGAAGTCATCTTTTTAATTTGATTTTCTTTTTTTAACTTTTTTTTTTTTTTGATTTGAATCTGATCTTTTTTAATTTGATTTTTATTTTTTAATTTGATTTTTATATTTTTTATTTGATTTTCATCATGTTTAATTTTGAAATTTACATTTTTTAATTTGAAGTCCATTTTTCTCATTTAATTATCACATTTTTTAACTTGAATCTAATCTTTTTAATTTGAAATTGACCTGTCTTAATTTGAAATTGTCCTTTTTTAATTTGAATATAGCTTTTAAAATCTTTGATTTACCTTTTTTTTCATGAAATTGACTTTTTTTTTTATTTGAAATTGACCTTTTTAATTTTGAAATTGACCTTTTTTATTTGAAATTGACCTTTTTAAATTTAAAATTGACCTTTTTAATTTGAAATTGACCTTTTTTAATTTGAAATTTACCTTTTTAGTTTGACGGTCAAAAGCTGTAGTGTTTGGCAATGGGCCGAGACAAAGAAAAGCCTGGTTGGGCGTAGATGAATGACAAGACGTCTTTCTCAAGCAAGAGCTGCGTTGAGACTGAATGATTGGTTTGACTGACCGGCTTATTGGAGGGTGTTCTCCTGTAGCCATAGGGGTAGGGGGAGGGGGTTTGGGGATGATGCCAGCGACTTTCCGGGCTCAGCCAATACCAGCATGCAGTAGGTATGGCACATGGTGCAACTGTAACTGCGAATTCCCTATGTAGAGGACTTGATTCGTCGACCGGAGTGACTTATAACAAGCGACGCCCCTTAAAAAATTCCCTGTCCCTCTGACCTCTGTTAAGTCTGGTACCCCCCCCCCCCCCCCCCCCCCAGGGGGGGGGGGGGACCCCCCCCCCCCCCCCCCCCCCCTCCTTAGTGTATGCGGACTTTGGATCTTAACTCACATAACCAAAGAGGACGATAGCAGCGTGAATCAAGTTGATATATATATTATATATATATATATATATATATATATATATATATATATATCTATAGATATATATATATACATATATATATTATAATATATATATATATATATATATGTGTGTGTGTGTGTGTGTGTGTGTGTGTGTGTGTGTGTGTGGACACTCCCTACCATCAATGTGAATTTTATCACATTTTGGTGACTAATGCGATTAAGAGATCTTCATAAACTGGTGATATTATTATTATTATTATTATTATTATTATTATTATTATTATTATTATTATTATTATTATTATAAGATACTCATAGTAGCATGAGTCATCTAATAGAGCACAATTCCACAGTTAAGTGCAGGAATATATATTTAAAAATAAATCTCTAGAGGGAGCCTCCGGGAATCTGTTTGATTAACCCCTTTGTGAATTGCTTCTCCATTATTATTATTATTATTATTATTATTATTATTATTATATTATTATATTTATTTTTTTTTTTTTTTTTTTTTTTTTTTTTTGCTCTATCACAGTCCTCCAATTCGACTGGGTGGTATTTATAGTGTGGGGTTGGTTCCGGGTTGCATCCTGCCTCCTTAGGAGTCCATCACTCTCCTTACTATGTGTGCCGTTTTCTAGGATCACACTCTTCTGCATGAGTCCTGGCGCTACTTCAGCCTCTAGTTTTTCTAGATTCCTTTTGTTCAGGGATCTTGGGATCGTCCTAGTGCTCCTATGATTATGGTACAATTTCACTGGCATATCCCACATTCCTTCTTATTTCTATTTTCAGATCTTGATACTTATCCATTTTTTCCCTCTCTTTCTCTTCAACTCTGGTGTCCCATGGTATTGCGACATCAATGAGTGATACTTTCTTCTTGACTTTGTCAATCAACGTCACGTCTGGTCTGTTTGCACGTATCACCCTATCCGTCCCTGATACCATAGTCCCAGAGGATCTTTGCCTGAATCGTTTTCTATCACTCCCTCAGGTTGGTGCTCGTACCACTTATTACTGCAAGGTAGCTGATGTTTCTTGAACAACAGGCTCCAGTGGAGGACTTTTGCCACTTGAATCATGCCTCTTTTGTACTGGTTCTGTGCAAGTGCCGGGCATTCGCTTGCTATGTGGTTTATGGTTTCATTTTTCGTATTGCACTTCCTACATATGGGAGAGATGTTTTTATTTCCGTCTATCGTTCTTGAACATATCTGGTTCTTGGGAGGGCCTGATCGTGTGCCGCTGTTATCATTCCTTCAGTTTCCCCCCCCTTCTTTAGCTCTCCCCTCTGTAGCCATTGCCACGTGTCATCGCTGGCTATTTAGTCTGTCTCATGTATTGTCCGTGCATTGGTTTATTGTGCCAGTCCTCTGTTCTGTCTGTCATTCTCCTGTCTCTGTATATTTCTGGGTCTTCGTCTACTTTTATTAGTCCTTCTTCCCATGCACTCTTTAGCCACTCATCTTCACTGGTTTTCAGATATTGCCCAGTGCTCTGTTTTCGATGTTGACACAGTCCTCTATACTTAGTAGTCCTCTCCCTCCTTTCTTTCGTGTTATGTATAGTCTGTCCGTATTTGCTCTTGGGTGTAGTGCTTTGTGTATTGTCATATGTTTCCTGGTTTTCTGATCTATGCTGCGGAGTTCTCCGCCTTCGTCCATTCCACTATTCCTGCGCTGTATCTGATTACTCTGGCACTGCCCATGTGTTTATGGCTTTTATCATATTTCCGCCGTTGAGTTTTGACTTGAGTATCGCCTTGAGTCTCTGCATATATTCTTCCTGATCGTGTCCTTCATCTGGTGTTTTATATCCCCTCCTTCCATTATCCCAGGTATTTGTATCCTGTCTCTCTATCTGTGTTTGATGTTGTTTGCTCCCATCTGGTAGCTTTATCCCTTCAGTTCTCGTTACTTTGCCTTTTTGTACGTTGACTAAGGCGCATTTTTCTATTCCAAACTCCATCCTGATGTCCCCAGATACAATCTTACAGTCTGGATTAGGGAATCTATTTCCTTGATGCTCTTACCATACAGCTTGATGTCGTCCATGAACATCAGATGGTCGATTCTGTTGCCTCTTTTCTTGAGTTGGTACCCACCCCGCATCCATCTTCTGTAGTACTTTTGTCATGGGAATCATGGCTACTACGAAGAGTAGTGGGGACAGTGAGTCGCCCTGGAAGATCCCTCTCCTGATATTAACCTCTGCTAGTCTTATTCCAGAGCTTGTAAGTATTTGTATTCCAGTTGCGCATTGTATTTTTGAGGAAGCTGATGGTGTTTTCCTCTGCCCCATATATTTTCAGGCATTCTATTAGCCATGTGTGTGGTATCATGTCGAAGGCTTTCTTATAGTCTATCCATGCCATGCTTAGGTTGGTTTTCCTTCTCCTACTGTTCTTCATTACCATTTTGTCTATCAGGAGCTGGTCTTTTGTGCCCCTGCACTTCCTTCTGCAGCCTTTCTGTTGGTGGGGGATGGTGTTTGTCTCCTCTAGGTAGTTGTATAGCCTTTCACTGATGATACCTGTTAGTAACTTCCACATTATTGGTAGGCAGGTGATAGGCCTGTAGTTACTGGCTATATTTCCCTTACTCTTGTCTTTTTGTACTAAGGATGTTCTTCCTGTGGTCATCCATTTGGGAGGGTGCTTGGTGATTTGAGATACAATGCTGGAGTTGTTCTGCTATCGTGGGTGTAGGGCCTTGAAGTTTTTGAGCCAGTATCCATGGACTTCATCGGGACCTGGGGCTTTCCAGTTTGGCATTTTCTTTAGTGGTGTCTGACTGGTCTGTCGTGATCTGTGAATCTTTTGTTTTATTCTCCCTGTTTCTTCTTCCTTGACTTCCTGGAGCCATGTGCATGTTTTGTTGTGTGATACCGGATTGCTCCATATGTTTCCCAGAGTCTCTTACTTGGTTCGGCTTCAGGAATTTCTGGGTGGTTGTCTTCCCCATCTTAGTTGGCTGTATAGTCCTTTTCTGGTTGGTTCCGAATAGTTTGTTCTGTTGGTATCCCTTATTCCTGTTCATGTACCGTTGGATCTTATGTGCTTTGGCCTTAAGCCTCTGTTTTACATCTTCTATTGTGTTGTTTAGTCCCCTCTCCTGTACTTTGTATTTCTCGTTGAGTTCCTCCCTTGTTTTTCTTGCTTCTTAGTTTTTTTTCCTTTTTTCCCGCCATCTCTTTCAGTTTACTCAAGTCAGATCTCATCACCATGATTTGCTTTTCCAGGCGCCTTTTCCAAGGAGGTTGCTGTTTTGGTTTCTGTTGGGTTGGTGTGCTGGTGGTGTTGGTGTTCGAATCCCCATCAGTTCTGCTACTAATCTTGCTCCTGCATATACCAAGTTATTTGTTTTCTGTATACTGGTGGTGTGTATTATGCCCATTATTTCATTGACCTCACTTGTTTTCTCCCTTAATTTCTTGGTGTTGTAGGCTTTTCATGGAGGGGATCTTTGTTCTCTCTGTATCTGTCTCCATCCATTGTCTAATCTTTTCTGACCCATTCCGTCCTCTCTGTTACTTCTCGGTGTTTCTTCGTGTGTCGTTGTTTGATACCTCATCCTCCTGTCGTCTTCTGTGGCATAGTCTCTCAGTTCGTCTTCGTGTAATTCGTTGTCGTGTGACATTTCCTTTCTAGTTTCTTCTCTTTCTGTGTTGGGGAGAGCCAGTTGTTTTTCTTTATGTTCCTTGCTTGGTCTGCCAGCCCTCTGCTCTGTTTGGGGGTGTTATTCCTCTCATTCCAGATGTTGACCAATCTTCTTCTATATCCTCTCTCCGTCGGGTTGCTTCTGATGTAGGCATCTCCATATTTCCTTATTTTTCTTCTCTTGTCCATTTCTTCCTTTTTGCTTCTGTAGCTCCAATCTCAGGCTGTTGATTACTTTCGTTGTGGTGATCAGTTGCTGGATGACGACCTCCAAGTACCACCTGACCGTCTTCCCCTTCAATTGGGTTGAATACCTGGTTGCCGGACGAAGCTCCTCTGTTGCCAGAGGTTCCATTTACGTCGTTGTCGTTTATTCTTCATTTTCTTTCCATCATTGCTGAGTTTTGCTATTTAACCCATAGCTGGACCCTACCCCATCAGGGATAGGTACTCATTTACAGCCTGAGTAGACTGAGGAAATTATGGTAAAGATCCTTTCCCGGTAGGAATCAACGCCGAGGAGAGCGGTCACCCATCCAAAGACTGACCAGCCCCAATGTTGCTTAACAACTTGAACTTAAGTCCATGAGGACCTAACCCACTCCTCCACGGCGCCACACATTATTATTATTATTATTATTATTATTATTATTATTTATTGAAAGATATTGCTGCATCAGCGCATTCAACTTGTAAATAGTCTTCTCTATTTTTCTAACAATAGCTTTCTCTCTGCTACTACAACTGGCGAGTATTGCGCCGATATTACTCATCAGGAGGAGTCAATTTCGGGATATTGCTTAAAATTTTATTTATTTGTCACAGTACATGAACAAATAAAATATACAAGTCGATCTAGTGGCCAACGTTTCTCTCGGTATCATCCGAGCATGATCACGGCAGTGGATCGGAGTAGACTGTAGGTGTTGTCAAGATCTACTCAATATATAGCGGCAGGTCAGCAGGGGGTCAACCGCGAGCTGCATTTTCATTGGCTGGTGGCGCAATGCGCTCCAGCTATTGGTTGATGGTAGGGAGTGTCCACACACACACACACACACACACACACACACACACACACACACACACACACATATATATATATATATATATATATATATATATATATATATATATATATATGTATATATATATATCTATATATATATATATATATATATATATATATAATATATATATATCAACTGATTCACGCTGCTATCGTCTCTTTGGTTATGTGAGTTAAGATCCAAAGTCGCATACACTAAGGAGGGGGGGGGGGGGGGGGGTGGGGGGGGGGGGGGGGTACCAGACTTAACAGAGGTCAGAGGGACAGGGAATTTTTAAGGGGCGTCGCTTGTTATAAGTCACTCCGGTCGACGAATGAAGTCCTTACATAGGGAATTCGCAGTTCAGTTGCACCTATGTGCCCATACCTACTGCCTGCTGGTATTTTGGCTGAGCCCGGAAGTCGCTGGCATCATCCCCAAACCCCCATCCCCCCCCTACCCTATGGCTACAGGAGAACACCCTCCAATAAGCCGGCGTCAGTCAACCAATCATTCAGTCTCAACGCAGCTCTTGCTTGAGAAAGACGTCTTGTCATTTCATTCTACGCCCAAAACCAGGCTTTTCTTTGTCTCGGCCCATTGCCAAACACTACAGCTTTTGACCGTCAAACTAAAAAAGGTAAATTTCACATTAAAAAAGGTCAATTTCAAATAAAAAGGTCAATTTCAAATTTAAAAAGGTCAATTTCAAATAAAAAGGTCAATTTCAAAATTAAAAAGGTCAATTTTCAAATAAAAAAAAGTCAATTTCATGAAAAAAAAGGTAAATCAAAGATTTTAAAAAGCTATATTCAAATTAAAAAAGGACAATTTCAAATTAAAACAGGTCACTTTCAAATTAAAAAAGATTAGATTCAAGTTAAAAAATGTGATAATTAAATGAGAAAAATGGACTTCAAATTAAAAAAATGTAAATTTCAAATTAAACATGATGAAAATCAAATAAAAAATATAAAAATCAAATTAAAAAATAAAAATCAAATTAAAAAAGATCAGATTCAAATAAAAAAAAGTTGAAAATCAAATTAAAAAGATGACTTCGCAATTAAAATAAACTAATTTTTAAATTAAAAAAGGGTCAATTTTGAATTTAAAAAGGGTCAATTTCAAATTTAAAAAGATAAAAATAAAAAAAAGATAAAAATCAAATAAAAAAAAAGATCAGCTTCAAATTAAAAAAGGAAAATGAAAATCAAATTAAAAAGATGGACTTCAAATTAAAACAAATCAATTTCAAATTAAAATAAATGTACCTCAATACAAAAAAAGTTTTCTAATTGTTTTACATGTGCAAAAGCAAAAAAAGCATAGCATCATTTTGTAATAACGATGGAATTCTATGCTTGTCGACAACTGTTCCTAGCCCATAGCAAACGCTGCCATACATTACTCTTCACAATCATAGTTTGGAGTTTTCGTTCCCTACTGTTGGATATCCAAATATAAATCACACGCAACGAACACACACACATACACACACACACACATATATCATTCGACCTACAAATGTCTTTAATATCTAATTCACTCTACTCTGGAATTGATATATTTTCATATATGTACCGAGGGGGAATTTTTTTTTTTAGTTGATAATAATTTTCGTCCCCCCCATGGGATCGAACCACCGTCCAGTTGTACGGGGAAAGAAATCAGGAAACGGACAGTGACGCTACCGAATCTGCTATCAGAAAGGCTAATAAGTTTATATCGATTCTGACCATTACAAATCACCGCCGATCATCGGTGTATTCGTAATTAGAATCGATATGAAACCCCCTCCACCATGCTAGCCGATTTGAGCGTTTGACCCACGCAGCCTTGTTATGAATACTTATCACATCACCGTGATTCATATAAATCAACTAAAAAATTCCCCCTCGGTACATATATGAAAATATATCAATTCCGAGGTAGAGCGAATTAGATATTAAAGGACATTTGTAGCTCGAATGATTTATATGAATCACGGTGATCTGATAAGTATTCATAAACAACGGCTGCGTAGGGTTCTCAAAATGCTCGAATCGGCTAGCATGGTGGAGGGGGTTTCATATCGATTCTAATTACGAATACACCGAGATCGGCGGTGATTTGTAATGGTCAGAATCGATATAAACTTATTAGCCTCTCTGATAGCAGATTCGGTAGCGTCACTGTCCGTTCCTGATTTCGTTCCCCGTCCAACTGGACGGTGGTTCGATCCCATGGGGGGACGAAATTATTATCAACTAAAAAATTCCCCCTCGGTACATATATGAAAATATATCAATTCTGAGGTAGAGCGAATTAGATATTAAAGGACATTTGTAGCTCGAATGATTTATATGAATCACGGTGATGTGATAAGTATTCATAACAAGGCTGCGTGGGTCAAACGCTCGAATCGGCTAGCATGGTGGAGGGGGTTTCATATCAATTCTAATTACGAATACACCGAGATCGGCGGTGATTTGTAATGGTCAGAATCGATATAAACTTATTAGCCTCTCTGATAGCAGATTCGGTAGCGTCACTGTCCGTTCCTGATTTCGTTCCCCGTCCAACTGGACGGTGGTTCGATCCCATGGGGGGACGAAATTATTATCAACTAAAAAATTCCCCCTCGGTTACCATATATGAAAAAATTATATCAATTCCGAGGTAGAGCGAATTAAATATTAAAGGACATTTGTAGCTCGAATGATTATAAGTCCTTCCAAAAGGAATTCGCAATTCAGGAGCAGCTATGTCCCCTTTTCATTCAGACTAATTTGATAAACCTCTTGCTGCGTCCTCCTAAATCCCTATGGGTACAGGAAAACACCCTCCGAAGAGCCAGTCATCCGTTGTCTCAGCGCAGCTCTTACATCAGAAAAGACGGTCTTACCATTCTATGCCCCAAACCATGCAGACTCTTCTCTGTCTCGCATTGGCCAGGAACTGGAACTCAGGCCACAACCGGTCTGGGCTATATAAGCCGTCCATAAATTGTTAAAGAAAGACAAATCCACCCATCTACCCGTGGTTGCAAAGTGCACTTGCAAAAGAGGATTATCCATGGTACGTTTGAAATAAACATTACCAGTTCTCTTTTCCTCTTACTGAAACTTCTTATTTATTTTTTTCATCACACAAATTTCTCTCCCCCCAGTAAATACTCTTCTCTTTGAAATCCCGTTACCAGTGTTTTGTCTGTGTGATATAACTTTAGTTACTTAACTGTTCCTTGTTCATAGTGAATTAATTTATTCATTCCTCACTTGTATCATTAATGCTGGTGAAAGAAGCCATTATCCCCGAAGCTTTACACGTATCTGGGAATAGAATAAGTGGTTGCCTCGTTAACCTCCACTCCTTCACAAGCATCTTGCGTAGTGAAAATCAGCCCAAGGTGGCAAACAGATTCAACATTGCAAGCAATAAGTTCCTGCAGCTGACTTCCTCCAATGAATCTCAAACTAAGTAAGCTTTCAGTGGCGACCTTTCCCCCGGTAATTCATGTGTAATTTTGTAATTCACGTGTTTCTACTGATTACGAATTGTCAAGGAAAGTGGTTCTGCAAGGTCTAAGGTCAAATTTGTCCATCCTCGTGACCTAATACGTAAAAATTATATAAAGCCATGGCTCTCGAGAACATGCTCGATTCTCCTTATCAATCGCGAAGCCTCTGAAAGTTTCCCTTTATACATTTTTTTTAATATATATATATATATATATATATATATATATATATATATATATATATATATATATAAACATATATATATATACATACATATATACACTGACATCACTGTGGATTTCTGCACCAACATCGCCAACGAAAAGCAGACTGAAATCCCCAAGGGCGTAGAAGTAGGAGTCTTTTCTCAATTAGTATCCGTAGAAAGCGAGTGCATTATAATACGCAAGGTCCTTTAACTATATACATAAATTTTCCTGACACAGTAATTTTATGGGTTTCTTTTTCAATAATAATAATAATAATAAAATAATAATAATAATAATAATAATAATAATAATAATAATAATAATAATATATTCTATGATACTTCGTATATTTCACAGTCAATCTCTAATCCCATAAAACCTACTTCGATAAATAATCATTACTTAAGCTTACCAGTTCTCTGTCTTTGATGCGAATTTTTTCTTAACTACCATCATACAAACAACAAACTTAAAAGCAGTGAAAATGCATAGATGAGTTTTTGCAGGATAAAATCAATAAAAGCCATGATCAGCGAAGACCAACATTAATACAATACTTTGGAGTTTGAAACTAAGTGACCTCAAGACTTCTAAAGGACGTTTGTCAGTTCATGTAAACACAAGACTCCCGACCACTTGAAATATATATCTGACCATTTAGAGGACAATGATCATCAAAACTCACAGCTTTTACAGGTTAGGTGACGTTGACACAAAACACACACCCACACACAAACATCACAAAAACAAGAGGTACAAAAAACTCATAAATCATATTTCAGTGTTCAAGCATGAATTTAGACGGCCATTTTCTCTCTCTCTCTCTCTCTCTCTCTCTCTCTCTCTCTCTCTCCTCTCTCTCTCTCTGCTTATTTTAATGTATAGCAACATTTATATATATGTATGAAGGTGCTTGGATATGATATCTTTATCTAGATATACCTTAGTTTTATATTATATATATATATATATATATATATATATATATATATATATATATATATATATATATATATATATATATGTGTGTGTGTGTGTGTGTGTGTGTATATATATATATATATATATATATATATATATATATATACACACACACACACACACACATATATATATATATATATATATATATATATATATATATATATATATATATATATATATATATATATATATATATATATATATAAATATTATATATATATGTATATATATACATACATACATATATATATATATATATATATATATATATATATATATATATCTATAATACATATATATATATTTATATAATTATATATATAAAACTATATAATTATATATGAATGTATGTATATACATTTAATATTAAAATCTTGGATAAAGCACATCGGGCTCAGAAAGGATGGAAACCTGGGATGAAAAATGCAGAGAATAAGAAGTAGAGATGGGACAGTTATTGAATAAATCATAGAACAAGTGTTAACAGAAATATTCGCAGGGTTGCGCTATACATTGACCTCTAGTATTTTTGGTAAAAATTAAAAGGAAATACAACCGAAAATTTCATATATGTATTAAAACTATAGTGAGATTCAGGCAGCTTCAGTGAACGTATCTGTTTTCATTTTTTCTTTACTTTTTTTAAATTTTTCTATTATGTATTAAATGGATTGCGTTTAAATACTGAAGTATCTAACCAGCGCTGCCTTCCGTGCAAAAGGAATATGAGAGACTTCATAGATCTTCAATGCGGAGCTTTCCAGACAAAAATAACAAAATAATAAACGTCTCCGGGAATGTGTGTTCGTGCAAGCATGTTCGTCTTCAGCCTGATATCGGAGATGTATGAATTTCCGGGAATTCTATCCTCACAATCCAGGAATTCCGTCTTCAGAAACCGCCGGGAATTCCGTCTCCAGGATCCGGCAATTCCGCCCTCTGAATCCAGGAATTCCGTCCTCAAAAAGCCGCACTTCCGTCTCCATTTCGTGAATCCCGTCTTCTGAATCCATGAAGCTTCGTGTCCTGAATGAAAACTAAGGTTAGAGGAAGGTCCTCTTATCTCCAGACATTACATAATGTTCTTCGCATCGCTTAAAGCAATGTGCCTTAAAGCATTCATCACCTTGTTCGTTGTATTAGGAACTGTATTCGTAGGAGTCAATACATTCGCTCGTCTTGAAAGCGGTGTTCAGCACCGGCTTGTTGGTTGCGAGCAGTATGCCTTCGAACTTGCAGGACGTTTGGATACTCAGAAGGACTCCTCAGTATTTAGGATTATCTCTTGGTTTCTACCTCAGAGGCCTCACTTCGTACAGGACACCATGGAATCTTGGCCCGTTGCAGTCCTTGGTCGGATACTGTCCTTCTTCCCTCGTGTTGAAAGACTTTGGATATCTAGACAGGAATTACAACGGTGTGAATTCGTGGCCCGAACTTTGGAAAAGGAATTGGCAAAAGTTCAACTTGCTAATGTCTGTGTCTATTTTAGCGTGTATCTGATCTTTGCAGGAATTGTGCTCATGTTGAATTCCTTAATAAGTAATAAAAAGCAGGAAACTGATCCCGAAGACGAAGAGCAGGAATTTGATAGGTCGTCGAAGGAGAGTTCACTTGATCAAACCGAAGAAACTGAGGAGCAAAATCAAAAGTTGACTGAAAAGACAAGTGAACCAGACGACTTCAATAAATTAGAGGCAATAGAAAAACTGACTGAAGAAACTGCTCTTTTTAAGAAAAAGGAAGAGGAGATGGAATCGAAGTTTGACCTCCTCTACTATAAATATGAAGGCCTTCAAAAAATGAAGGAGGAAGAGAAAGAATTAGCGAATAAAACTATTAATGATCTTAAGGAAATGAACGACAACCTGTTGATGGAAATTGCCCATATAGAAACTTCGGTTGAGCGGCATAGAAACACAGCCGATGAAATGGAGCAATCAATCGCCGGATGAAAGCAGAGCTGGAAAGGGCAAAGGAAGAAAACCAAAAACCGAGCCCACATGGACAGGCAGTCACAACTTCTGAAAGAGAAAGAGCAATTGGAAAAAGATATCAAAAGAACAAGCTCATATCATCGAAGAGATGTCTGAACAGAACGGCAGATTACAAAACGAACTAATGGAGGCAAAGATGAATGACTTCGTGCGAGGCGAACGGAACGAAGATCTACTTACCAAGATAGAAGGATTAAAGGAGAAGATTAGTTTCCTCGAAAATAAGTTATCTAAGCCTGTGGAAGAGGAAGAGAATGAAGCCTCAAAGGAAGATCTACCTGACGGAGAGTGTCCCTCTTCCACAGCAAGTCAACCATCTCAGTAATGAAGAGGAAACGCTGGAAAACCAGGGACTAAAAGCAACAGAAGAGTGAGACTAAAAGGAAACTCACTCCCGGGAAAAGCTGCAAGCTAATGAGGAACAGAAGGAAGAAGAAAAAGTTATTGTAACTGTAAAGAAAAGAGCGGAAGAAACAAAAAGAGAAGACCAAGAAGTTGTAGAGAAAAATGCCCGCAAGGACAACAACGGGGTGCCAAAAGCCCCAACAGGTTAAAAAAGCTGATAGAAAACTGATCACCTTCAACCTGGAACCAGATCAGCCTCAGCCAGACAAAAGTGTCTTCTCGCGTTTTACAAGACTTAGCCCTCAACAGGAGGGCAACTCTATAATCTTCAGGGGGGAAAAAGTTAAACTTAGATGGATTGAGGAAACGGATGGAGAAGTGATAGCTGAACTTGATGTCCCAAGGAAATTCCATAAAGCTATCAATGGAATCCAGGGTAGGATGCTTGAGGAGATCACCAATAGAAGTGGTGTCACCCTCATTGCACTGCTGGGAAAATTAGAAAAAACAGATCTAATCACTATTGCAGGTAGAGTCCATCAAGTTCGTCTAGCTGCTAGTCATATTGAAGGCCTCATCAATAATCTCTACTAATTACTTTGGTAAAACGGATTTCTGCCTACCTTTTGGGTGCTGGCCTAAGCCTCCTTAAGGGAATTCGGTATCTATCAGGCCAGCTTTAGTGTGGGTATACCACTTTCGAGCCCATAGGCAACCTCTACCATGGTAAGTTAATGCCTCTCTTATCGAAAGTGATTTTTTCTGCCCACCTTTTGGGTGCTGACCTAAGCATCCTTAAGGAATTCAGTATCTGTTGGGCCAGCTTTAGTGTGGGTATACACTTTCGAGCCATAGGCAAGTTAATGCTCTCTTATCGAAAGTGGATTTCTGCCCACCTTTTGGGTGCTGACCTAAGCCTCCTTATGAAATTCAGTATCTGTTGGGCCAAGCTTTAGTGTGGGTATACCACTTCCGAGCCATAGGCAACCTCTACCATGGTAAGTTAATGCCTCTCTTATTGAAAGTCGATTTCTGCCCACCTTTAGGGTGTTGCTGACCTAGGCCTCCTTAAGGAATTCGGTATCTGTCGGGCCAGCTTAAGTGTGGGTATAACACTTTCTTCGAAGCCATAGGCAACCTTTACCATGGTAAGTTAATGCCTCTCTTATCGAAAGGGATTTCTGCACCTTTTGGTGATGGTCTAAAGCCTCCTTAAGGATTCGGTATCGTGGGCCAGCTTTAGTTGTGGGTATACCACTTTCAAGCAATACGCAACCTCTACCATGGTAAAGCTAATGCCTCTTTACGAAAGGTATTTCTGCCCACCTTTTGGGTTCTGGCCTAAGCCTACTTAAGGAATCGGTATCTGTCGGCCAGCCCTTTAGTGGCGGTATACCACTTTTGAGCCCATAGGCAACCTATACCATGGTAATAAGTTAATGCCTCTCTATCGAAAGTGGATTTCTCCCCACCTTTTTGGGTGCTGACCTAAGCCATCCTTAAGGGAATTCAGTTATCTGTTTGGGGCCAGCTTTAGTGTGGGTATCCACCCCCTTCCGAGCCATGGCACTACTACCATGGTGGAAGTTAATGCCTCTCTTATCGAAAGTGGATTTCTGCCCACCTTTTGGGTGCTGCCTAAGCCTCCTTAAAGAATTCAGTATCGTCGGGCCAGCATTAGTGTGGGTATACCACTTTCGAGCCATTGGCAGCTCTACCATGGTAAGTTAATGCCTCTCTTATCGAAAGTGGATTTCTGCCCACCTTTTGCATGCTGGCCTATGCCTCCTTAAGGAATTCGGTATCTATTGGGCCAGCTATAATGTGGTATACCACTTTCGAGACATAATGCCTCTCTTATCGAAAGTGGATTTCTACCCACCTTTTGGGTGTGCTGGTCTAAGCCTCCTTAAGGAATTCGGTATCAAATCAGGCCAGCTTTAGTGTGGGTATACCACTTCCGAGCCATAGGCAACCTCTACCATGGTAGGTTAATACCTCTCTTATCGAAAAGTGGATTTCTGCCACACCTTCTGCGTACTGGCCTAAGCCTCCTTAAGGAATTCGGTATCTATTGGGCCAGCTATAATGTGGGTATACCACTTTCGAGACATAATGCCTCTCTTATCGAAAGTGGATTTCTACCCACCTTTTGGGTGCTGGTCTAAGCCTCCTCCCAAGGAATTCGGTATCAATCAGGCCAGCTTTAGTGTGGGTATACCACTTCCGAGCCATAGGCAACCTCTACCATGGTAGGTTAATACCTCTCTTATCGAAAGTGGATTTCTGCCCACCTTCTGCGTGCTGGCCTAAGCCTCCTTCAGGAATTCGGTATCTCTCAAGCCACTTTAGTGTGGGTATACCACTTTCGAGCCATAGGCAACCTCTACCACGGTATGTTAATGCCTTTCTTATTGAAAGTGGATATCTGTCCACCTTTTGGGTGCTGGCTATGCCTCCTAAGGCATATTCGGTATCTGTCAAGCCAGCTTTTTTCTGGGTATTCCACTTACGAGCCATAGGCAACCTCTACCATGGTATGTTACTGCCTCTCTTATCGAAAGTGGATTTCTGTCCACCTTTGGGTGCTGGCCTAAGCCTCCTTAAGGCATTCGGTATCTATCAAGCCAGGTTTAGTATGGGTTACCACTTTGAGCCATAGCCAAACCTCTACCATGGTAAGCTAATGCCTCTCCTTATCGAAAGTGGATTTCTGTCCACCTTTTCGGTGCTGGCCTAAGCCTCCTTAAGGAATTCGGTATCTGTCGAGCCAGCTTTAATGTGGGTATACACTTTCGAGACATAGGTCTACCATGGTATGTTAATGCCTCTCTTATCAAAAGTGAATTTCTGCCCACCTTTTGGGTGCTGGGCTAAGCCTCCTTAAGGAATCGGTATCAATCAGGCCAGCTTTAGTGTGTGTATACCACTTTTGAGCCATAGCAACCTCTACCATGGTAGGTTAATACCTCTCTTATCGAAAGGGTGGATTTCTGCCCACCTTCTGCGTGCTGGCTAAGCCTCCTTAAGGAATTCGGTATTTCTCAAGCCAGCTATAATGTGGTATACCACTTTGAGCCATAGGCAACCTCTACTATGGTATGTTAATGCCTCTCTTATCGAAAGTGGATTTCTGTCCACCTTTTGGGTGCTGCCCTAAGCCTCCTTAAGGCATTCAGTATCTGTCAAGCCAACTTTAGTCTTGGTATACCACTTACGAGCCATAGGCAACCTCTACCATGGTAAGTTAATGCCTCTCTTATCGAAAGTGGATTTCTCCCCACCTTTTGGGTGTGATGACCTAAGCCTCCTTAAGGAATTCAGTATCTGTTGGGCCAGCTTTAGTGTGGGTATACCACTTTTGAGCCATAGGCAACCTCATACCATGGTAAGTTAATGCCTCTCTTATCGAAAGTGGATTTATGCCCTCTTTTTGGGTGCTGACCTAAGCCTCCTTAAGGAATTCAGTATCTGTCGGGCCAGCATTAGTGTGGGTATACCACTTCCGAGCCATAGGCAACCTCTACCATGGAAAGTTAATGCCTCTCTTATCGAAATGGATTTCTGCCCACCTTTTGGGTGCTGGTCTAAGCCTCCTTAAGGAATTCGGTATCTGTCGGGCCAGCTTAGTGTGGGTATACCACTTTTGACAATAGGCAACCTCTACAGTGGAAGTTAATGCTTCTCTTATCGGAAAGTGGATTTCTGCCCACCTTTTGGGTGCTGGCCTAAGCCTCCTTAAGGAATTCGGTATCTGTCGTTCCAGCTTTAGTGTGGGTATACCACTTTTGACCAATAGGCAACCTCTACCGTGGTAAGTTAATGCTTCTCTTATCGAAAGTGGATTTTGCCCACTGCCCACCTTTTGCTAGGCTGGCCTAAGCCTCCTTAAGGAATTCGGTATCTGTTGGGCCGGCCAGCTATAATGTGGGTATACCACTTTCGAGACATAATGCCTCTCTTATCGAAAGTTGATTTCTGCCCACCTTTTGGGTGTTGGTCTAAGCCTCCTTAAGGAATTCGGTATCAATCAGGCCAGCTTTAGTGTGGGTATACCACTTCCGAGCCATAGGCAACCTCTACCATGGTAGGTTAATATCTCTCTTATCGAAAGTGGATTTCTGCCCACCTTCTGCGTGCTGGCCTAAGCCTCCTTAAGGAATTCGGTATCTCTCAAGCCAGCTTTAGTGTGGGTATTACCCACTTTCAGAGGCCATAGGCAACCTCTACCATGGTATGTTAATGCCTCTCTTATTGAAAGTGGATTTCTGTCCACCTTTTGGGTGCTGGCCTCAGCCTCCTTAAAGGCATCGGTATCTGTCAAGCCAGCTTTAGTCTGGGTATACCACTTACGAGCCATATGCAACCTCTACCATGGTAAGTTAAGCCTCTCTTATGAAAGTCCTCTCGTAATTTTCGAGTTCCGAGTATGCTCCGCCTATCCAGAGTGGATTTCTGCCCACCATTTGGGTGTGCTGAACGCTAAGCATCCATTAAGGAATTCAGTATCTGTTGGGCCAGCTTTCCCAGTGTGGGTATAATTGACTGCGAGCCATAGGCAACCTTACCATGGAAAGTTAATGCCTCTCTTATCGAAAGTGGATTTCTGCCCCATTCTTTTGGGTGCTGGTCTAAGCCCCTCCTTAAGGAATTCGGTATTCTGTCGGGCCAGCATTAGCGTAGGTATACCACTTTCGGAGCCGTAGGCAACCTCTACCATGGTAAGTTAATGCCTCTCTTATCGAAAGTGGATTTCTGCCCACCATTTCGTTGCTGGCCTAAGCCTCCTTAAGGAATTTGGTATCTGTCGGGCCAGCTTTAGTGTGGGTCTACCACTTCCGAGCAATAGGTAACCTCTACCATGGTAAATTAACCCTCTTACGCCGATTGGACGTATTAAAAACGTCGAGTCAAAATGTCTCCCGTATGCCGATTGGACGTATCATACGTCGGCTCAAAAAAGTTTTTTTAAAAATTCGCGGAAAATACTTATAGGCCTACCAGCCGAAAACTTTGTATCACGCGCCTTGGGGGATGCTGGGAGTTCACGGATCAAGGCGTTGTTTTGTTTACAATCGCTACGCAGGCGCGCAAGCGCGAATTTCTTTCTTATCGCACTAAAAAGTATCAGTGACACATCTCGGAAATTATTTCGTCACTTTGACATAATTATTGCACCATTTTAAATTATCCTTTACATGAAGTATTATATATGAAAATGTGCGCAATTTCATGGACAATACAACTAAAAAATACTCATGATTGTAGCTTTTATCAATTTTGAAATATTTTCATATAAATAACGATAAGTGCAAAAATTACAACCTTTCGGTCAATTTTGACTCTACAGAAATGGTCGAGAAAAACGCAATTGTAAGCTAAAATTCTTATATTATAGTAATAATCAATCATTGCCTTCATTTTGCAACAAATTGGACGTCTCTAGCACAATATTTCGATTTATGGTGAATTTATGAAAAAACTTTTTCCTTACGTTCGTGCGATAACTCTTCCGATAAATTTTTTCGTGCGATTGTCCTAATGTTTGCACCCTTTTAAATTTGCCGTTACATAAAGTTTTATATATGGAAATGTGCGCAATTTCATGCACAATAAAAAAAAAAAACAACCCATGGTTGTAGCTTTTATCAGTTTTGAAATATATTTTCATATAAATAACGTTAAGTGCAAAAATTTCAACTTTAGGTCAGCTTTGACTTTACCGAAATGGTCGAAAAACGCAATTGTAAGCTAAAACTCTTATATTCTAGTAATATTCAATCATTTACCTTCATTTTGCAACGACTTGGAAGTCTCTAGCACAATATTTCGATTTATGGTGAATTTATGAAAAAAAAAAAAATTACGTTCGCGCGGTAACTCTTCCGAAAAAATCAGAATTTTTTTGTGCGATTGTCGAAATGTTTGCACCATTTAAAATTAGCTTTTACATAAAGTTTTATATATGCAAAATAGTGCCGCAACATTTCATGTAGAATACAACTAAAAATGATTGAAGGTTGTAGCTTTTCTCTTTTTTGAAATATTTGCATATAAATCACGATAAATAGAAAAAAAACCACGTTCGGTCAAATTTGACCTCTACCGAAATAGTTGAAAAACGCAATTGTAAGCTAAAACTCTTACGGCCTAGTAATATTCCGTCATTTTTCTTCATTTTGAAACAAATTTGAAGTCTCTAAAACAATATTGTGAATTTTGGTGAATTTTATAATTTACCTTCACTCCGCGCGACGATTCGCAGGCCGCAGTCTCGAAATACGTACATGGCATTATCCTAATATTTGCTCCTTTTCATATTAGCCTTTTTAGAGTTTATATATCAAAATGGGTGCAAATTCATGAAGAATACAAAAATAAAAAATTGAAGGTTGTAGCTTTTTCCATCTTCGAAATATGTGGCATATGAAAAAATATATATATAAAATTTGGTTTCGACATTCGGTCAAATTTAACTCGTCCGAAATGGTCGAAATCTGCAATTCTAATCTAAAACTCTTACAGTATCGTAATATTCAATCATTTGTCTTAATTTTGAAACAAATTGGAAGTCTCTAGAACATTATTAGAATTAACGGTGAATTTTGAAAAAAATATTTTTTGCGTCCGCGCGTTACGAATTCGTACATCATTTTGTGATAATATTTTCCGGTGTTGCTTTTATTGTTTTACAATGTATTATATATCAAATGATCACAATTTAGTGTACAATACAACGCAAAAAAAAGTAACTGGTTAGCTTTGACCGTTTTCTGCACAGCGTGATTTGAATACAATTATGTATGAATTTTTTTTTTTCGCTACCATATCGCATTATTTACATATGATAATGATATTATTTTTCATTTCTGATGATTGCATTCTAAACTTCAGGCAATGACAAAAAAAGGAGCCAAAAATGAACTCTTAATCTTCAAAAGTACGCGCGCTGTAATTTTTTGAAAAAATTATTTTTTCCACTTCCGCGCTCACTCCAAACCAGGCCCGGCATACGGGAGACGTTTTTGATTTTTAGGGCTCCGGCGTAAGAGGGTTAATGCCTCTCTTATCGAAAGTGGATTTCTGCCCACCTTTTGGGTGCTGACCTAAGCCTCCTTAAGGAATTCGGTATCTGTCGGGCCAGCTTTAGTGTGGGTATACCACTTTTGAGCCATAGGCAACCTCTACCATGGTAAGTTAATGCCTCTCTTATCGAAAGTGGATTTCTGCCCACCTTTTGCATGCTGCCTATGCCTCCTTAAGGAATCGGTATCTGTCGGGCCAGCTTTAGTGTGGGTATACCACTTTCGAGACATAGGTCTACCATGGTATGTTAATGCCTCTCATCGAAAGTTGATTTCTGCCCACCTTCTGCGTGCTGGCCTAAGCCTTCCTTAAGAAATTCGGTATCTCTCGCCAGCTTTAGTGTGGGTATACCACTTTCGAGCCATAGGCAACCTCTACCATGGTATGTTAATGCCTCTCTTATCGAAAGTGGATTTCTGTCCACCTTTTGGGTGCTGGCCTAAGCCTCCTTAAGGCATTCGGTATCTGTCAGGCCAGCTTTAGTCTGGGTATACCACTTACGAGCCATAGGCAACCTCTACCATGGTAAGTTAATGCCTCTCTTATCGAAAGTGGATTTCTGCCCACCTTTTGGGTGCTGGCCTAAGCCTCTTTTAGGAATTCAGTAAATGTTGGGCCAGCTTTAGTGTGGGTATACCAATTTTGACACATAAGTCAACCTCTACCATGGTAAGTTAATGCCTCTCTTATCGAAAGTGGATTTCTGCCCACCTTTTGGGTGCTGGCCTAAGCCTCCTTAAGGAATTTGGTATTTGTCGGGCCAGCTTTAGTGTGGGTATACCACTTTCGAGCCATATGCAACCTCTACCATGGTAAATTAATGCCTCTCTTATCGAAAGTGATTTCTGCCCACCATTTTGGGTGTTGGCATAAACCTCCTTGATGAAATTCGGTATCTGTCGGGGCAGCTAAGCGTGGGTATACCACTTCCGAGCCATAGGCAACCTCTACCATGGTAAGTTAATGCCTCTATTATCAAAAGTGGATTTCATCCCACCATTTAGGTGTTGGCCTAAGCTTCCTTAAGTAATTCGGTATCTCTCGGGCCAGCTTAAGCGTGGGTATACCACTTTCAAACCATAGGCAACCTCTACCATGGTAAGTTAATGACTCTCCTGTCAAAAGTGGATTTCTGCCAACCTTTTGCGTACTGGAGTAAGCCTCTTAAGGTATTCAGTATCTGTCGGGCCAGCTTTAGTGTGAGTATACCACTTTCGAGCCATAGGCAACTTGTACCATGGTAAGTAATGCTCTCTTATCAAAAGTGGATTTCTGTCCACCTTTTGGGTGCTGGCTAAGCCTCCTTAAAGGCATTCGGTATCTGTCAGGCTAGCTTTAGTCTGGGTATACGCTTATGAGACATAGGCAACCTCTACCATGGTAAGTAAATGCCTCTCTATCGAAAGTGGATTCTGCCACACCTTTAGGTTGCTGGCCTAAGCCTCCTTTAGGAATTCAGTGAATGTCGGGCCAGCTTTAGTGTGGGTATACCACTTCGACACAATAAGGCAACCTCTACCATGGGTAAGTTAATGCCTCTCTTATCGAAAGTGGATTTCTGTCCCACCTTTTGGGTGCTGGCCTAACTCCTTCAGGAATTTGGTATTTGTCGGGCCAGCTTTAGTGTGGGTATACCACTTTCGAGCATATGCAACCTCTACCATGGTAAGTTAATGCGTCTCTTATCGAAAGTGGATTTCTGCTCACCTTTTGGGTGCTGGCCTAAGCCTCCTTAATGAATTTGGTATTTGTTGGGGCAGCTTTTGTGTTGGTATACCACTTTCGAGCCATAGGCAACCTCTACCATGGTAAGTTAATGCCTCTTCATCAAAAGTGGATTTCTGCCCACCTTTTGGGTGTTGGCCTAAACCTCATTAAGGAATTCGGTATCTGTCGGGCCAGCTTAAGCGTGGTATACCACTTCGAGCCATAGGCAACCTGTACCATGGTAAGTTAATGCTTCTCTTATCGAAAGTGGATTTCTGCCCCACCTTTTGGGGTGCTGGCCGAAGCCTGCATAAGGCATTCGGTATGTGCGGGCCAGCTTTATTATATGTATGTCACTTTCGGGCCATAGGCAACCTCTACCATGGTAAGTTAATGCCTCTATTATCAAAAGTAGATTTCTTCCCACCCTTTGGGTGTTGGCCTAAGCCGGCCCTTAAGTATTTGGCCCTTTAAGGTAATTTGGTATCTCTCAGGCCAGCTAAGTGTGGGTATACAACTTTCGAGCAATAGGCAACCTCTACCATGGTAAGTTATGCCTCTCTTATCGAAAGTGGATTTCTGCCCACCTTTTGCGTACTGGAGTAAGCCTCTTTAAGGAATTCAGTATCTGTCGGGCCAGCTTTAGTGAGGGTATACTACTTTCGAGCCATAAGCAACACCTAGCATGGTAAGTAATGCCTCTCTTATCGAAAGTGATTTCTGTCCAGCGTTGGATGTTGGCCTGAGTATCGTTAAGGAATTCGGTATCTGTTGGGCTAGCTAAGCATGTGTATACCACTTTTGAGTCTTAGGCAGCCTCTAGCATGTAAGTTAATGCCTCTCTCATCGAGAGTGGATTTCTGCCCACCTTTTGGGTGCTGGCCTAAACATCCTTGAGGAATTCGGTATCTGTCGGGCCAGCTCTAGTGTGTGTATACCACTTTCGAGCAATAGGCAACTCTTAGCATGGCAAGTTAAGGCCTCTCTTATTGAAGTGGATTTCTGCCCACCTTTTCGATGCTTGCCCTAGACCCTCTTAAGGAATCGGTATCGGGTCAGCTTTAGTGTGGGGTATACTACTTTGCAGCCATAGGCAACCTCTACCATGTAAGTTAATGACTCTTTTATCGAAAGAGGATTTCTGCCCAACAATTTCAGGTACTAGCTTAACCCTCTTTAAGGAAATTGGTATTTGTCGAGCCACCTTTACTAAGGGTATACCACTTCGAGCCATAGGCAACCTCTAACATGGTAAGTTAATGCCTCTCTTATCAAAAGTGGATTTCTGCCCACCTTTTGGGTGCTGACCTAAGCCTCCTTAAGGAATTTGGTATCTGTCGGGCCAGCTTTAGTGTGGGTATACTACTTTTGAGCCATAGGCTACCTTTAGCATGGTAAGTTAATGCCTCTCTTATCGAAAGTGGATTTCTGCCCAACTTTTGGGTGCTGACCTAAGCCTCCTTAAGGAAATTGGTACCTGTTGGGCTAGCTACCACTGTGAAGCCATAGGCAACCTGTAGCATGGTAAGTTAATGCCTCTGTCATCGAAACTGAATTTCTCTCCACCTTTTGGGTGATGGGCATAAGGTCAATTTATTCCTTCAGTTAGGGTTCAGCATTTGCTGTATCCTTGCAAGACATGACTGTTTCCAACGCCCCCTGATGTATGGGCTCTTTTCTTCTTCGAATTTGCAGCGTCCAATGAAACCATGTTGATCGATGTTACGGATGGTGTTAGTGGGTGCACTGTCTTTTCTTCCTTTCAAAATACGGAAAAGCTAAACTCGCCTGATGAGCCCTTTGACAAGGGAGACACCTCCTGATAATAATAATAAATAATAATAAATAATAATAATAATAATAATAATAATAATAATAATATATTGGAAGGAGACCCTCTTTCAAACAAGTTTTATTGAAAGATATTGCTGCATCAGCTGCATTCAACTTGTAAATAGTCTTCTCTATTTTTCTAACAATAGCTTTCTCTCTGCTACTACAACTGGCGAGTATTGCGCCGATATTACTCATCAGGAGGAGTCATTTCGGGGATATTGCTTAAAATTTTATTTATTTGTCACAGTACATGAACAAATAAAATATACAAGTCGATCTAGTGGCCAACGTTTCTCTCGGTATCATCCGAGCATGATCACGGCAGTGGATCAGAGTAGACTGTAGGTGTTGTCAAGATCTACTCAATATATAGCGGCAGGTCAGCAGGGGGTCAACCGCGAGCTGCATTTTCATTGGCTGGTGGCGCAATGCGCTCCAGCTATTGGTTGAAAGAAGTTTTCTTCAAGACGCTTCTCGTCGTTGAAGGTTGCGCTGCTGCAGCCTAGCTGATCGTCGAGGCTGGGGCAAGACTTCCCTGGGCGCTGTGTCACGACGGCTCGCGTTGTCATTGGCTGATGGGCTGCTTGTCTCATCTGGATTCTTTGATCGGGAGTGTCGTTCGGTCTGGTATTATTTGTGCTATTATTTATGCACATAGGTCTCCTTAGGTTGGTGGGGAGGAAGAGCACTTCCTGTGTCGTATTCAATGAGGGCTTCTCTTGTTGTATGAGGAGTGCCTCGAGCAGTCGCAAACGCCGTTGATTCAGGAGCCCTCCCTATTATCTTAATATTCTTGATAATACCGTCGCGGGAGATGGCTTCCTGGTGTGCTGTCATGGTATGGTTTTTAATTGCCCCTTCTTGACAGCACACCAGGAAGCCATCTCCCGCGACGGTATTATCAAGAATATTAAGATAATAGGGAGGGCTCCTGATCAACGGCGTTTGCGACTGCTCAGGCACTCCTCATACAACAAGAGAAGCCCTCATTGAATACGACAAACAGGAAGTGCTCTTCCTCCCCACCAACCTAAGGAGACCTATGTGCATAAATAATAGCACAAATAATACCAGACCAAACGACACTCCCGATCAAAGAATACCAGATGAGACAAGCAGCCCATCAGCCAATGACAACGCGAGCCGTCGTGACACAGCGCCAAGGGAAGTCTTGCCCCAGCCTCGACGATCAGCTAGGCTGCAGCAGCGCAACCTTCAACGACGAGAAGCGTCTTGAGAAAACTTCTTTCAACCAATAGCTGGAGCGCATTGCGCCACCAGCCAATGAAAATGCAGCTCGCGGTTGACCCCCTGCTGACCTGCCGCTAATATATTGAGTAGATTCTTTGAACAACACCTACAGTCTACTCTGATCCACTGCCGTGATCATGCTCGGATGATACCGAGAGAAACGTTGGCCACTAGATCGACTTGTATATTTTATTTTGTTCATGTACTGTGACAAATAAATAAAATTTTAAGCAATATCCCCGAAATTGACTCCTCCTGATGAGTAATATCGGCGCAATACTCGCCAGTTGTAGTAGCAGAGAGAAAGCTATTGTTAGAAAAATAGAGAAGACTATTTACAAGTTGAATGCAGCTGATGCAGCAATATCTTTCAATAAAACTTGTTTGAAAGAGGGTCTCCTTCCAATATATATATTATATTATTATTATTATTATTATTATTATTATTATTATTATTATTATTATTATCAGGAGGTGTCTCCCTTGCCAAAGGGCTCATCAGGCGGGTTTAGTCTTTCCGTATTTTGAAAGGAAGAAAAGACAGTGCACCCACTAACACCATCCGTACATCGATCAACCATGCTTCATTGGACGCTGCAAATTCAAAGAAGAAAAGAGCCCATATATCAGGTGGCGTTGGAAACAGTCATGTCTTGCAAGGATACAGCAAATGCTGAACCCTAACTGAAGGAATAAATTGACCTTATGCCATCACCCAAAAGGTGGAGAGAAATTCAGTTTCGATGACAGAGGCATTAACTTACCATGCTACAGGTTGCCTATGGCTTCACAGTGGTAGCTAGCCCAACAGGTACCAATTTCTTAAGGAGGCTTAGGTCAGCACTCAAAAGTTTGGGCAGAAATCCACTTTCGATAAGAGAGGCATTAACTTACCATGCTAGAGGTTGCCTATAGCTCCAAAAGTAGTATACCCACACTAATAAGCTGGCCCGACAGATACCAAATTCCTTAATGAGGCTTAGGTCAGCACCCAAAAGTGAGCAGAAATCCACTTTTGATAAAGAGAGGCATTAATTACCATGGTAGAGGTTGCCTATGGCTCGAAAGTGGTAATACCCTTAGTAAAGGTGGCTCGACAAATACCAATTTCCTTAAAGAGGGTTAAGCTAGTACCTGAAAATTGGCAGAAATCCTCTTTCGATAAAAGAGTCATTAACTTACCATGGTAGAGGTTGCCTATGGCTCAAAAGTAGTATACCCACACTAAAGCTGACCCGATACCGAATTCCTTAAGGAGGCTAGGGCAAGCATCGAAAAGGTGGGCAGAAATCCACTTTCAATAAGAGAGGCCTTAACTTGCCATGCTAAGAGTTGCCTATTGCTCGAAAGTGGTATACACACACTAGAGCTCTGGCCCGACAGATACCGAATTCCTCAAGGATGTTTAGGCCAGCACCCAAAAGGTGGGCAGAAATCCACTCTCGATGAGAGAGGCATTAACTTACCATGCTAGAGGCTGCCTAAGACTCAAAAGTGGTATACACATGCTTAAGCTAGCCCACAGATACGAATTCCTTAACGATACTCAGGCCAACATCCAAACGCTGGACAGAAATCCACTTTCGATAAGAGAGGCATTAACTTACCATGCTAGGTGTTGCTTATGGCTCGAAAGTATATACCCTCACTAAAGCTGGCCCGACAGATACTGAATTCCTTAAAGAGGCTTACTCCAGTACGCAAAAGGTGGGCAGAAATCCACTTTCGATAAGAGAGGCATTAACTTACCATGGTAGAGGTTGCCTATTGCTCGAAAGTTGTATACCCACACTTAAGCTGGCCTGAGAGATACCAAATTACTTAAGGAGCTTAGGCCAACACCCAAAGGGTGGGAAGAAATCTACTTTTGATAATAGAGGCATTAACTTACCATGGTAGAGGTTGCCTATGGCCCGAAAGTGACAT
>NC_087203.1:23101349-23106349 GCF_015104395.2 Macrobrachium nipponense
GGACATTTGTAGCTCGATATATGTATATGAATCACGGTAATGTGATATGACTTATATAATGACTACGTGCGGGCAAAAGCACTACCATGCTACCGAGGACGAGATGGGTTTGATGCAGTCTCCAAAACTAAAAATACCTGAGCACGGCAGGTATTTGAGATGGGAGTGGCATAAACTTTTATCTCTTGTGGTGGCAGGGTTGGCTAAGGCTTCACTGCCAATCCTGGAATTGAAGATGTCGATGGTTCGTGCCCGTCGACCGGCAATTCTATTATCGCTGGAATAGATTCCCCTTCCCCTTCGGTTAACCCTCTTACGCAGGATTGGTACGTATTAAACGTCCGAGTCAAAATGTCTCCCGTATGCCGATTGGACGTATTATACGTCGACTCAAAAAAGTTTTTTTTTTTAAATTCGCGGAAAAATACTTATAGGCCTACCAGCCGAAAACTTATGAAATCACACGCCTTGGGGGATGCTGGGAGTTCACGGATCAAGGCGTTGTTTTGTTTACAATGGTTTACGCAGGGCGCGCAAGCGCGAATTTCTTTCTTATCGCACTAAAAAGTATCAGTGACATATCTCAAAAATTCTTTCGTCACTTTGACATAATTTTTGCAACATTTTAAATTATCCGTTACATGGAGTATTATGTATGAAAATGTGCGCAATGTCATGTAAAATACAACAATAAAATACTCATGATTGTAGCTTTTATCAGTTTTGAAATATTTTCATATAAATAACGATAAGTGCCAAAATTTCAACCTTTTGGTCAACTTTGACTACCAAAATGGTCGAAAAAACGATATTGTAAGCTAAAACTCTTATATTCTAGTAATAGTCAATCATTTGCCTTCATTTTGCAACAAATTGAACGTCTCTAGCACAATATTTCGATTTATGGTGAATTTATGAGAAAACTTTTTCCTTACGTCCGCGCGATAATTTTTTCGGTGCGATTGTCCTAATGTTTGCACCATTTTAAATTGCTGTCACATAAAGTTTTTATATGGAAATGTGCGCAATTTCATGCAAATACAATTAAAAACAACCCATGGTTGCAGCTTTTATCAGTTTTAAATATTTTCATATAAATAACGATAAGTGCAAAAATTTCAACCTTCGGTCAACTTTGACTACTGAAATGGTCGAAAAACGAAATTGTAAGCTAAAACTTTTATATTCTATTAATATTCAATCATTTACCTTCATTTTGCATTGAATTGGAAGTCTCTAGCACAATATTTCGATTTATAGTGAATTTATAAAAAAAAAAATTTCATTACGTCCACGCTGTAACTCTTCCGAAAAAATCAGAAATTTTTTCGTGCGATTGTCGAAATGTTTGCACCATTTAAAATTAGCCGTTACATAAGTTTTATATGAAAATGTGCATAATTTCATTTAGAATACAACTAAAAATGATTGAAGGTTGTAGCATTTCTCTTTTTCGAAATATTTGCAAATAAATCACGATAAATAGAAAAAAAAAAACCACCGTTTCGATCAACCTTTGCCTCTACCGAAATAGTCGAAAAACGCAATTGTAAGCTAAAACTCTTACAATCTAGTAATATACAGTCATTTATCTTCATTTTGAAACAAATTCGAAGTGTCTAGCACAATATTTCGATTTATGGTGAATTTTTAAAAATAACTTTCTTTTCCTCCGCGCGCCAATTCGAGGCCGAAAATCTCTGAAATGCATACATCGAATTATCCTAATATTTGCTCATTTTTCATATTAGTCGTTTTATAGAGTTCCATATATGAAAATGTGCGCAAATTCATGAAGAATACAACAAAAAATAATTAAAGGTTGTAGCTTTTCTCATTTCCGAAATATTTGCATATAAAAAAAATATATATAAAAATTTCGACATTCGGTCAACTTTAACTCGTCCGAAATGGTCGAAATCTGCAATTCTAAGCTAAAACTCTTACAGTATCGTAATATTCAATCATTTTTCTTCATTTTGAAACAAATTGGAAGTCTCTAGAACAATATTTAGATTTACGTGAATTTTTGAAAAAAACATTTTCACGTCCACGCATTTACGAATACGTGCATTATTTTGTAATAATATTTTTCCGGTGTTGCTTTTATCGTTTTACAATGTTATATATCAAAATAATCGTAATTTAGTGTCAAATAAATACAACGAAAAAAAGTAACTCGTTAGCTTTAACCGTTTTTCGCACAGTGCGATTTGAATACAATTAGTACAATTTTTTTTTTCTACCATATATCGCATTATTAACATATGATAATGATATTTTTTTCATTTCTGATGGTTGCATACTAAACTTCAGGCAATGACAAAAAAATGAGCCAAAATTAACTCTTAATCTTCAAAATTAAGCGCGCTGTGATTTTTTTTTTTTTTTTTATTATTTTTTCTGCTTCCGCGCTCACTCCAAACCCAACCCGCCCCGGCATACGGGAGAGGTTTTGATTTTTAGGGCTTTGGCGTAAGAGGGTTAAACATATATGAAAATATATTAATTCCGAGGTAGAGCGAATTAGATATTAAAGGACATTTGCAGCTCAATATATAAATATAATATATATATATATATATATATATATATATATATATATATATTATATATATATATATATATATATATTATATATTATATACTAATATATATATATATATATATATGTATATATATATATGTATGTATACTATATATACATTATAGATACATATAATTATATATAATATACTATATATCTATAAAAATAAAGATAAATGACCACGAAGGAAAAATAAACGAAGGAGTCTGCGAGATCTTTCGGCTGAAAAGCCCTTCGTGGCATTTATCTTTTTTATTTGGTGGATTTATCACGTTCCTAACTTTGTCGTGATTCTGTTTTATATATATATATATTATATATATATATATATATTATATATATATATTACTATATATATATATATATGATATATATATGTATATTATATGTATATATATGTATATATATATATATATATATATATATATATATATAAATATTTGTGTGTGTCATATATATATATATCATATCTATATCTCTCTATATATAATATATTTAGATATAATATAATATATCTGTCCCTGTGCGTGTGTGTCTGTGTGAGTGTGTGTGTGTGTGTTTGTTGTGTGTGTCATGTAAGCTAACGATACTGTCGTTGTGAAATACCTCTATCAACGCGGGCGAGTTCACCTTCACAGAGAGGCCTATACACTATACTATCTACTATATATATATATATATATATATATAATATATATACATATATAATATATATATCTATATAATAGCTATATATAAGATAAATGCCGAATAGGACAATAAACGAAGGATCCCGGCGAGATCTTCGGCTGAAAAGCCCTTCGTGGCATTTATCTTTATTTATGGATTTATCACGTTCCTACTTTTCGTGATTCTGTTTATATCTATATATCTATATATATAATATATATATATATATATACTATATATTCTATATATATATATATAATGTATATATATTGTATATCATATAACTATATATGTATAATATATATATATATCTATGTCTATATAATATATATATATATTATCTATCTATACTATATATGGTCTTTGTTTATATATATATATATCTAATCTCTAAATCTACTGTGTGTGTTGTGTCTCTATCTCTCTCTCTCTCTATCTCTCTCTCTATATCTCTATCTGTCTAGTGCCGTGTGTGTGTGTGTGCGTGTGTGTGTGTGTGTGTGTGGGTATGTGTGTGTCAAATGTAGCTCTATACTGTAGTTGTGGAAATACCATCTGATACGCGGGCGAGTTCACGCTTCACAGAGAGGCGTATAACTTGTACTGTAGTACCGAATTGGCCTAATATTTTTTATTGACATTAAAACAAATCCTGCATATCTGTTTTCCATGGCCATTTATTCGGAATAGGAATTTTAGGAATCATTACTGTTATTCAAATGTTATTGCATGAAATTAGGTAAATGAGGCATCTAATTAGGGATTAACTGCTGCATAACCTAATTCAGTTTTTAGGAGCGGTAAACTTTGCAGGATATATAATTGGACCACATAATAATCCTTCAGCAAAATTTAGTGAAAAAAAAAAACTAAACTAGGATTTTATTATATACAGAATGTTACTTTATATGACTGAAAAAAAAAAACAGTACTTTTAAATTTACTGGCTCAGGTTAATGAAAAACTGTCATTCGAATAGACAGGTCAGCTCCCCAAAATTTTTTATTGATTCATATGTTTAAAAAAGTCATGAAACCGTTATAATAAAGCGAGCGATTCTCAATTTACCTGAAAAGGGAATGAAATGAACTTCCTCTCAAAAACCTATTGTGAATCTTTGATACCGCCTCTTATCGTAAAATTAACCAATTATAAAGAAACATCATTATAACCCCGTCGATTATTTTCGAGTGGCTCTTGTGATCTCTAAGTAAACTGCATGAATTACTTCATTACTTAGTAATATATGCACCGAGTGGCTTGTTCGTGCCTAATGAGATTACATCTTTAATCACAAAACTCTGTATTTAATTGATGAAATAGTTAATTCGCGATATCCTTAACCATCTGTAACAAGTTATATAATCCCTTGAGACTATTCAATTCATTTTCAAAGGCTAGTAGAAAGGACATTTAATTTCCCAGTCGGTACAAGAGGAGAGAGAGAGAGAGAGAGACTACTGAAGTGGCAAGGTTACACTTTGTGATGAATTGACAGATCAATTAAGTGTTTTATCAGAACATCCCTGCTTTAGCGAGGACACTTACTGTAGGCTTGTTATCCTGTTGCATTTCAACGAGGGCATAAATTCAAATTTCATTTACACAATAATGCAAAAATATTCTGGCGGTCATACAGTTTACTTCATATTAATTGTCAAATTAAAACAATCATCCAAGTTATAAAATGAGAAAGTCTTTCATTTTTTCTTGATTGTACAATCATGGGGCAGCAAATTTGATG
>NC_087203.1:23113849-23116349 GCF_015104395.2 Macrobrachium nipponense
TCTTCACAATGTCTTTTTCGAGAGAATTGCCTCTGGAACTTTTTGCTTTGTGAAGGAAACGCCACTTGAAAAACGGATATTAAGCTAAAAAATAAATACGTCATTTATAGTGAAGCGAGAAGTAGGGAAAATATAGCCTGCCCGAGTGTCAGTTCTTGCCACAACTCTTCGTTGCATTTTTGTGTTGGTTGTGGGGAAATCAGTTCCCTCTCCAATTAGGTTTCATCCACCCAAGGAGACCTGCCTCTGTTTTGTCCTATTCGGAAATAGGACTTCAGGTTCATTAATATTTGTTAATGCTTCCTCATCTTTTTTCATTTTTTTAAATCTCATTTTATCTTGATCTAAACCAGTTCAGACACTCTTTTTGCTGATAGTCAAGTGTTGGGATTCTCTCTCTCTCTCTCTCTCTCTCTCTCTCTCTCTCTCTCTCTCTCTCTCTCTCTCTCTTCTGGTGTTGAAATCCCTTAAGGAATTGTGAAATATTACCTGAAGACATAAATTATATTTCAGTCATGTCTTTAAGCTTAAATTTTGGAATTATTTCTTTTATACTTAGTAATTGCCTCATCTACTCAGTCTTTTCCGTGTTCCTGAGTGTTCCCCGTTGCCAATTGACGTCCACTAACTTGAATGACATTAGGTAGATTCAGCAACTTGTCTCTCCCTTACATTCTGCCGAGACAATACGTGAAGTGGAAGCGTGCGTCGTTGAGAAAAGAATTTTGTTATCGCATTTTTTGCTCTGCAAAGCAGAAAAATCACTTTTTTCACAGCTGTTACAGGAAAAGTGGAATGCTGGGAAGATTTAGTGTAAAATTTTATCTAGAGTTAGGCAAATGACGAGAGAGAGAGAGAGAGAGAGAGAGAGAGATGAGGAGGGAGAGAGCGAGAGAGACGATGTTTCCAATGAAATCAACTTCTCAGCGAGCATTTCGACAAAACTTTTATACACACACGCGCGCGCGCACACACACACATATAATATTATTATATCGTCCGGAGATATGTGTTTATGCTAGTAATATATGAATGCTTGCTATATTTAGCAATCTGGTAGATGTCTTAAATGGTTGCGCAGCGTTTAATCAGTGTTATGCAAGCACGATCTAGATTCTAGCAGTTCCGGTGAGGATTCAGCATCATTCTGTTCGTCCAGTTGGAAATCAAGAAGATTCCGTTCACACGAGATCACAAGTGAGATTCAACGATGTTCAATCGTTGCTCTGATCAGGACACTTAGACCAATATCTAGATCTTCACTTAGCATCACATGGCGTGATGGACATTCCCGTCATCAAGCCATGGAACTTTTAGGTCTGGAAATAATTGGTTTTGTAGGTGTGAAATGGAAATATACGTACATACGTTCGTTACGATTTGCTTAGTGCAAAAAGTCCTTTCATAGATTGCTCACTCTGGGGCAGAGCAAGATCGCTCTCGCACAAACCTTCATACATAAAACAATACCCAAGTATCATATTCTAAATGAAAGTTTTGTACAAAATTCTTGCACTAGAGACATTGCTGAAAATTCATCCGACAGTGAGAATGATGAAAACGAAACCAGAGGCCTAACAAGGTAAAAACAGTAAAGTAAGTTATATGTATTTCCGGTCCTAAGATTTCGTATTTGACAACGTTGGCAGTTGCATTACATCTATGAAAGAAAATCTATAAAAACAGATGACGAAATTTTTGGGTATCACCATTTTCTTAAACAAATTATCCTTTAGTCGTGTAAAGAGAGAGAGCGAGAGATAACTGTTTTCTTTGTATTGTACTTTACCATCATTTGAACATACTAGAATAAACGATTCTTCCTTCTGGAAGCCATCTTCTAGATTATCCCTTCAGAATGAGGGGATATCTGAAAGAATAGATATAGATATTGGACCTTTGTCCGCATTACAAATATCTTGTACAAGATGTTCACCAAGGGACATAGCATACTAGAAGAATCTATTCTTTCTGCAAAGCCCATCTTCTAGATTATTCCTTCAGAATGGGGGGATATCTGAAAGAATAGATCTAGATATTGGACCTTTGTCCGCATGACAAATATCTTGTACAAAATTTTCATCAAGGGACATAGCACACTACAAGAAACTATTCTTCTTTCTGCAAAGCCCATCTTCTATAATATTCCTTCAGAATCGTGGGATATCTGAAAGAATAGATCTATATGTTAGACCTTTGTCTGCAGGACAAATATCCTATACAAGATGCTCAGCAAGTGACATAGCACACCACGAGAATTTTTTTTCCCTTTGGAAGCCCGTCTACTAGACAAGGAAATCCTGATGACTTTTCTGAGAATACAGGACAACATCTAGTCCGTATGGCAGCTAAACTATGACTGTTTACATTAGTCATTTCTAGTACAATTGCATTGTGCTGGAACAGTAATAAGCCTGAATTCACAGTCGTGGTTTAGCAACGCACGACTAACTATCAAATCAACAAACAACCGACGACCGATACTTAAGTGCTATTACAC
>NC_087203.1:23121349-23136234 GCF_015104395.2 Macrobrachium nipponense
ATTGCATTTATGGGTATATGGATGATTGATAGATTTTTGTTTCATTGCTATTAAATATTTTACAAGTAAGTATGCATTGTACTATAATTCAATGGAATAAACAATGTTCACAGAAAACTGGTAAAACAAACATTTTATGAAACCACATTTAATCTTAATCCTTATTCAGGTTCAAGATTATACAGATTATATTGATAGCAATTTTTATAGAAAAGAAAATCTGTTGACTAAAAAAATATATATAATTTTTACTATTTTGATGTGATTAAATACCTCCAAATTAAAAGTATTTTTTAATATGGAACAAAGGAGGAAGATAACCCTTGCTTCACTGAAGCCCTCTCCTCTCCATTAATGGTATTCTTTGGACACTGACTAAAAAAGGAAAGAACGTCAACTGATTGTCCCCTCCATCAAAGATAGGCCTATTTTCATGTTTAAAATGTATAATTAAAAATCTCTCCAACTCCATAAAACGTCTTCATCTGTCACCAATAATCAAACAGGAAAACGCCTTCTCCACTGAAAGAAAAAAATCAGGAAGATTGTTCGAACATTTTCTTTTCTTCCTTCCTGTCAAAGATAGCCTATCCATTAAGTAATTGAAAGAAGGAAAAAGCAGGCATTATTCAAATTACAGTATTCTAGGATTCAGTGATTTTACCAAGCATCGTTTTAAATACTTTCTTGTAAGCTAATCATTAAAATTAGATTACAAGATGTCTGTTGAAGGGAATGTAATGTTACATTGTTCACTATGTAAGAAAAAAACAAAAAATATTAATGAAAAACTAGCAAACCTGCTACATTCGGTCCACCCTAACTACCATTCCACATCCCAGGCAACACCGACCTCCTGGAAACATGGCTCACCTGCCAGGTGTCAATGATGGACAGTTATTATTTCTCCTAATTCCCAAAATATGTGCATAAACTCGTGTTACACCCTATATATATTTTATATATATATATAATATATATATATATATATATATATATATATATATATATATATATTCATACATATATATACATATATGAATAATTATCACATCACCGTGATTCATATAAATCATTCGAGCTACAAATGTCCTTTAATATCTAATTCGCTCTACCTCGGAATTGATATATTTTCATATATGTACCGAAAGGGAATTTTTAGATAATAATAATTTCGTCCCCTCATGGGATCGAACCACCATCCAGTGGACCGGAACGAAATCTGTTGGCCGAATTGATAACGTCACTGTCCATCCTGATTTCGTTTCCGTCCACTGGACGGTGGTTCGATCCTATGAGGGGACGAAATTATTATCAACTAAAAATTCCCCTTCGGTCCATATATGAAAATATATCAATTCCGAGGTAGAGCGGATTAGATATTAAAGGACATTTGTAGCTCGAATGACATATACATACACATACATATATATATATATATATATATATATATATATATATATATATATATATATATATATATAATCATAAGCTTTGAAAGTTTAATTTGTGGTGTAACAAAATTCTCTCCGTTAAACGGTATTACATTTTACAACAAAATTACCGATGCAAGGTGATTACCTAAAAGCCTACGTAAATAGTTGATATAACAATTAGAAGTATTAAATAGAATTTTCAAACCCAACTGATGAATAGAATCGATTATTTTTTCGAGGGATGGTCTTTGTATGTTTACAAATAGTCCAGTGCCATAAAGTAAAACTATTCTGTTTTCATTAGTTTATCATTATTGTTTAATGAAAGCTGAAAAGATTTTAGTTGTTCAGTAGTTCCTAGTTCGATGAATTATTGATGCGACTTTTTTTTCCGTGGTTGTTGATCAAATTATCGTTTTAATTTGGCTGAGTAAGAAGCTGTATGCATCAATAATAATAATAATAATAATATAATAATAATAATAATAATAATAATAATAATAATAATGATACATTACGGAAAATAGAAATAATGATAGGGACACTACACACGATCCCAAGATCCGTTAAAAGGAACCTGAGAAAAACTAGATGCTGAAGTGGCTCCAGGACTTGTGCAGAAGTGTGCGCTTCTAGAAACAGCGCACGTAGTAAGAAAAGTGATGGGTTTCTAAGGAGCCAGGATGCAAACCGTAACCCCACATTATAAAAAAACACCCAGTCGAATAGGATGACTATGATAGACATAGTAATAATAATAATAATAATAATAATAATGTGATCGTATTACGTTTATGCTTGTACGTAAGTTACAGGATGGAGAAAAATTTAGCATTTATTGTGTATTATACAATATCTCTGGTTTCGACTTTAATCTCTCATTTAACCTGGATTGTACATAAAATCGACAGGCAGGACTGACTTCAGAAGTCAGGCAAAGTGTTACGATATAATTTCACTTTCTAGAAATGTATGTGGCAATAATAAGTAAAACGAGTCGGCAAGATTGGTAATACAAAAAAAAAAAAAAAAAAAAAAAAAAAAAAAAAAAAAAAAAAAAAAAAAAAAAAAGTCTTTGTGGTAATTTTCAGATCTCTGCCTTTTGAACTAGGATCGCCATTTCAGGGCAAAACGAATAGACTGACTTCAGGTGGCCGTATCCTGTGTGATATTCAGTCATCACAATGCAGGTAATAAGTCACATTCCATTGGATTTGATACTCAGTGGTTTATCCAGTTAATACATCATGAACTCATCTAAATTTATTAAGGGATCTCGGAATAAGATATGTTAATTGGGAATTATTTCAGTCTGTTTTTAGTTTAACCTATGGAACCCTCACCCCGCCCCCAGCCCCGACTCTCTCTCTCTTTGTAGAAGAATATAACGCTAGAGGAGTGTTGAACGGATTCACTTGGCTTTACTTTGAGTAGCCGGACAGTTCAATTCTCAGTTATAGCAAGGGTGTCACGTGGATTATCTGCCTTATTCATATGATTATGTTTAAAATCAGATTGTAAATTATTTTAACCACCCCCCCTTACTCCTTTATTATATGTGTACACTATTCGTCTACAGTCGAAAATAAACTTGAAAATGTAAAGACCTCTTGGGGCGAACATATCACTTGAAACAACAGACTAACTGACTGTTAGATACAGTTATGCCGAGAAACTATCGTAGAGAAACAAAAAGAGGGATTGTGCGTTTTAATTAGAAATTTCTTTGTAAACGTTAGAAATATTTAACGCCAAAGGATCAAAATCGCGTACACAATTCTTTCAACACCATTATGTACTAATAATTTCAATTCTTACTGAGAGAATATCTTCTTGCTCCATCCAAAACATATCTCCGTGATTACCGATGATATGTCTCCAAGGAAACAGTTTTGTATGTTTGTATCCACAGAAAAAAAAAAGTTTCCTTTACGCAATGATTTTGTCAATCTTTTAACAAAATATGGGAATTACACATTAAATTTTCAAGAATATAGCTACCCTCCCATCGAACTTTTCTTTCCCTTATTTTGGTGCATATGCAAATACCTCCAGGTGCACTTTGTTGCAGCAAATTCCACAAAGAGAATCCTGCCATCTTTCTTGAATTCTCTGGTTTGAACCTTTTCTGGGTCTTCCCGAATTTCCCCACCACCGATTTGGATAATGACATTACGGATTAGGCCTAAAAATTCTCTGTATTCAATTTCTAAAAGGTTTTAGGGCTTTAGGTGTGAAATTTCCAATTTGGATGCGATATATATCTATCGTCATTTTGTTAAACATTTTCCCACTGAAGACTACGGGAATTGTGATTCTTCGTACCTTCCGCAAGCGGCTCTTTTTAGCGCCTGTGTTCCTGGAATTACTGTATTCTAAAGCTTATTTAACAATATTATTTAATAAAACCCCCCAAAAAAATAATTATACATACTTATCCATGAACACTTCAATAAAACAAAAAGGCTGAGCTTCTAAAGAGCATGCCGTCAGTTAGTCCAATTATAATTATACAATTATTTGCTTGTATTTCACAAACAATATGTGACCCTTCACATCAACAAACCCTTACGAGTTCTTATTCTAAACAGTCTTCATACATCACATTTGATGTTCAATTCAATTGTTGACATAAAGATACAAACGTAAAAGTCTGTTTAAAATATAAAAAAGAAGAAAGCTTATGTTATCATGAAATTTATACTTTCTTCTCTTTTACATCAAGAAATAACAAGAGAGAATAAGACCGAATAATAAACGAATTATTGTAAGCTAGTGATGGTGACAACAAAGATTTAGAAGGACGACATGAAATACCATTAAAATCTAAATACAGGACATAAAGACGACCGAAATCGAACCATCAGATAGATTTTCATTGCATGAACAATGTTAGTGTAATATTGGGCGAGTGCTGTGATAGCGTTCATCTTATAATCTTTTTGGAACAGAAGGCGCTCAGCTAATCTGTTTCTTGTTCAAATTACTACTCACTACCACCAAAATGTTTGCCTGTGGTAGCTTTAAAATAGTTTCATATAATTTCTACCTCAAGGTTATTATTAAGGAATTTTACTGCTCGACATCCATGTGGATCATTAGTTGTTATGGAATGATCCATCTATGACAATGATTCTTAAACTGGGGGGCGCGCCCTTCTAGGGGGACAGCCAGAGTCTTCCAAGGGGTACGCAAGAGGGGTTGCCAGATGGTGCCTATTATTTTTTTCTTTTTTTAATGTGTGATGTTAATTGCAAAATTAACAAAAAGATTATCGTTGCTTCTATGATATTTTTTTCTAATTATTATCCCAAATGATGTCAAAAATTCTAAACATAAGTCAATTTTAATTTTAAATCTTTTTTATGAATTGATTTCCACCTGGTCTCTGCTCGGTTCTTGAATGAGAACTTCAGTGACAGCCTTGAAACCGAGATCGCAGGTCACCTTCAAGGACTGGAAAGTTAGTTTCAACGTTGTTATTTTCCTAGCATCAGCGAGAGGAGTTTTCTAGTCAGATTTGCCAGGAACCCCTTTCCCTTGAAAGTAGATGATGTTCCAGAAGCCTTACAAGAACAGTTCCTCAAACTGAGTTTAATTCTGTGGCAAAGGATGATTTTACCGCTCTTAGTATGGGAAATGTTTGGATTAAATATCTTTTCAGTTTACCAGAAAATCAGTCAGCGAATCCTGCAAGTAATGGCCATCTTTTCTTCTACTTACCTATGTGGAGTAGGATTTTCAGCATTAGTTAGAATCAAAACAAAGAAAATGAAAAAGTCTAATGTGGCGACCGATCTCCGATGAGCTTTGAGCCAAACACCACCAAATGTTCCCCGACTAGTTGGCCAAAAGAGCCGGTATCACCCATCCCACTGATGAGTAGTACTACCAAGTCCAAAAGGACCCTGGCTATAATCCATTGTTTTGTTGATATATATATATCTATTCTTAATATATATATATATATATATATATTAATTATATATGATATATATACTATATATATTATAAATATATATAGATATATCTATATCTATATATATATATTTATTTTATATATCTATATATATTATAATATTAATTATATATATTATATATATAATATTATATTTTATGTATATAGATATAGATATATATATATAGATAATAATTATATATATATAATATATATATAGATATGATTATATTATATATATATCTATATATATATATATATATATAGATATATATATGTTATATAGATATATATAGATTATATAGATATAATATTAATACTAATATATATATATATATATATATATATCGATATATATATATTAATATATGTATATTATAGATATATATATATATATATATATATATATATTATATATATCTATCTATATTATATATATAATATATATATATATATATTATATATATATATCTATATATAGATATATGTATATAGAGAAACTATATATATATATTAATATAATATTAATATATATAATATATATATATATATTATATAATATATGTATTAGATTACAATCAAGTTAAACTAGCAACGATGACAAAAAATTATAGTAAATATGGTTTTATCGTCATCAGTGTCTTTTGTTTTCCAGTAATACGTAATTATGGATAAATAAATCACTAAGGAGGATCTGTAATAATTTTTTATGTCATGATCCATGACATCAAAATAGTAAAAATTATATATATTTTTTTAGTCAACAGATTTTCTTTTCTATAAAAATTGCTATCAATATAATCTGTATAATCTTAAACCTGAATAAGGATTAAGATTAAATGTGGTTTCATATGATGTTTGTGTTACCAGCTTCTGTGAACATTGTTTATTCCATTGAATTATAGTACAATGCATACTTACTTACTTTAATAGCAATGAAACAAAAATCTATCAATCATCCATATACCCATAAAAGCAATGAGGTATAATACTATACAATTGGATAACATATTGTTTATAGTTGGCGAAAATTTCAGGGGTAGGGGGGCGTGGGATCTAGAATTTCATTCTCCGAATGCATCTAGATCATCAATTGCTATGGAAAGTTAAGTCTGGAGTTCCACTACTCGATCTGCAACTAGGTAATTGGGTTGCAACCCAGCTGCTTTAAGTAAATAGACTACTGAAATATTCAGATATTAAAACCCGCTATTCACGAAACTGCTCTTTTATTCATGAGGAACGCATTTCATGGTGAACTGGACGCCAATGAGTTCACCTGGAATCATGTCCTAATTGGTGTGGTTTGGCCTAATCGTCGAGGCACTGAAAACATACACATAATCAAATCACCATGATTCATATACATGCATTAAGCTATAAATGTCCTTTGATATCCAATTCGCTCTACCACGGAAGCAGTATATTTTCATGTATGTTAACCGAAGGGGAATTTTTTAGTCGGCAATTTCGTCCTCTTGTGGATTCGTACCAGCTGACAGATTTCTCCTCTGTCCGTTGATTTGAATCCACAAGAGGACGAAATTATTATCGACTAATAAATTTCCCTTCGGTTAACGTATATGAAAATATATTAATTCCGAAGTAGAGCGAATTGGATATTAAAGGACATTTGTAGCTTAATGCATACACACACACACACACACACACACACACACACACACACACCACACACACACATATATATATATATATATATATATATATATATATATATCTATATATATATATATATATATATATATATACCCAGCAAGGTAACTGCCAGCATCATATGTGTCTGTCGGACTGTCTCCTTGTAACAGCTTTCTACGTGATAACTGAAGGCAAATTACATTTAATTTTTCATTATTGTATTACAGTCTGTGTTTCATTGAACAATATACTGACCTAAATACGATGTTGATCAGGATGTAATGCGTCACAGACCACCTCGCTCAGATCCAAATGTTGACAAATGTAAATATAGTTATTCCCAAAAAATCAGTAAGAAAATTAAATACTTTCTACTTACTATAACAGGAAAAATAAACTTCGCTCAGTGTCATTTTCATTTCTGTATACATGAAATACCTCAGTCATCAATGACAAAAAAAAAGGAAACACACACGCACTCATATAAAAAAAAGACTCTCCAACATAGAACGGAGATACAAGGCGTTATATACTAGACTAGAAGGCTCCCTGTTACAACTAAAACTACTTCGAAAATGAAGACATTATGCTGCTTGTATCATTGATGGCTCAGTCATCAATGTCCGCATGCAAATAATATGACAAACCAGTCCAAAAGGAACAGGCGTCGGATGATGACCCAACAAACGAAAAGATAACGAAAATGACTTTAAGATATGTGAGGAGTGAAATCTTTGCTTAGTCAGAATCAAGTATAGAACTGCAACTTCTTAATCATTACCCATCATTGGTTCTTCTCAATAAAAAGCATTCCTTTCAGGACGATTATATTATAGATAAGAGTAGAGTAAATATCTGCTGGGTTGTATAATGGAGGAGTTAAAAAAATAATTCGACCATAGAAAGTAATGGGTTGATAGATCATAAAAAGAGTCGAGGGGTTGATGGATGGCAATGTAGAATTTCTGGAAACCATGAAATGAATAGAAATACATTTCGAAAAAGGACACTCGTCGGTCCATAATCCAGACTTACCAGTATCTTTGAAATTCGACAAGGCATAAGAAAATGTGCGATAATATATGGTTGTAAATTACGGACACGTTAAAGCTAATACATCAGAGAATTTTTTGTGTCTCAACTGCTTTGGTCATGAAAAACCGTCGAAACATAAAAAAAAAGCGACAATAATTAGCAAATTTATTGTATTGTTGTTTTCAGAGATTCGCAATTCTCATGTTCATTGTAATAATTATGATGGAAATGGGAGGCCATTATTAGGCAATGAAAAGTTGTTTACCTATTCTATTAATGAATATCGAAATACTACTTTCATATCCATGAAATAAGGTCAGTGATATTCAGTGCAAATAACAGCAGAACAAGTACAGCCACTAAACAGATAAGTTGGCTACGCAGATTAATTAATAAGGAATAATGAGACCTGCTTTTATAACTACCAATGCACCCTGAATACCTGTTGCAAAATGGAGAAGTAAGAAAAAATAGTAATATCTATATATATATATATATATATATATATATATATATATATATATATATATATATATAATATATATACATATATATATATATATATATATATATATATATATATATATATATATATATATATATATATATATATATGTATATGTATATATATATATATATATATATATCTATATATGTATATGTATATGTATATATATATATATATATATATATATATATATATATATATATATATATATATATATATATATATATATATATATATATATATAAAGATGTTGATAATATTACAAACTGATCTTAGAGTAGTAACAATTGAGTTTTTGTTAAATTTATAAAAATCTATCACAACTTTCCTATATGAAAGTATTAATTAATAGCCAACAATTAAACAGTAATGGTGTGATCGTATTTATACCTTGCCTATAGACGGGGCTAGTATACCCATGTACATTTGATGTCTTGAATGTGTAATTGACGCGAGTTATGATAAACCGAAATCAAGTAATTACTACCTTTTGTACTGATTTAAAAACAAGAGAATTTGTGATAAAAAACTATACAATATTAAAGGCAAAGGATTAGAGGGGAAACAGAGGCCAAGCAGTAACTGAAAGTTTGTCGGAAAATGTATATGCATGTGCTATGTATGTATGATGTATGTATATAAGTACACACACACACCACATACACACACATACGCACACACACACACACACACAAACACACACATATATATATATATATATATATATATATATATATATATAATATATATATATATATATATATATATATAGTTACCCAGTGATTTGACAATCAAAGAGAAGCAGGCTGCTAATAGTGAACTGTGTTGTCCCACAGACAAAAGCTTATAGAGAAAAGATCAGCAGATGCTGGTGCAAAAGGCAGCAAGTACAACGGTAGGGGAAGAACCAAGGGACCACTGAGGATGACACCACTGCTCAGTTGAAAAACAACATCAAATCAGAAGCTGGCAGACAGAGCTGAACTATCTGTTGTATTAAGAGTATGCAGACCCGAGGAACCAGGGAAGAGGCACTGTACTTCACTAGTTAGTGAAAGTTTGTAGCCAAGGAAACGTAACTGCCCTGCAAGACACAGGTCATGCAAGTGCAGTTATACACACACACACACACACACTAACACAGACACCACACACACACACACACACACACATATATATATCTATATATATATATATATATATAGATATATATATATATATATATATATATATGTATATAATTATATAATATATATGATTTTAAGATTTTAGAAAAATCGTTACGTTTTCCTTGAACAAAAAGATCGAAATTGGTTAAAGCAATGTATTTGAGTTATGTTTAGTATACATTCCTTCGCTAACACTAATTTGGGAATGCATTTTTATGATACGAGGAATTCCTAGAAAGACGAAGCCTCTAGAATACCAAGATTACCCAGTTGCATGCGCGAGCAGTGGAGGTAGTTTCTAGAGCATTATCAAGGGGCATTGCTTGGACACAAAAGGGAGCTGAGGAGATAAGGCTGCACTTCACTGCGGTCACCAAGAAATCTCTCTCTCTCTCGCTCTCTCTTCTTTTTGCTTCCATATAACTATCGGAATGTTTTCCAACATCAATAACAAATAATTGTCAGTTTCTGTAAGTTATTCAGCCCTCGGCCCATGCACTCTCTCTCTCTCTCTTATATATATATATATATATATATATATATATATATATATATATATATATATATATATATATATATATATATATATATATATGTATGTATGATATATATATATATGATGTATGTATGTATATAGTATATATATATACACACACACTATATATATATATATATATATATATATATATATATATATATATATATTTATATGTATATATGTATATATGTATATTTATATAATATATATATATATATATATTATATATATATATATTTATATATATATATCGTGAATGCAAAAATGAATGTTGGGAGTAAGAAAGAAAGATATGATATACAAAATTCCAATTATTTCTGGTATAGTACTTTCCTATGGCGGCATGAAGGATCCATAACTATTAAAGTTTGTTTATTATTAGTTAAATACTTGCTACAACCTACTGTCCTTCCTGCAGCAATAATGATAATTGGCAATTATTAGCCTCCTCCCTTCTATGTATTATTGTTGTTTCCGAGGGAGCGTCGAGACCTGCCGATAACGAAAAAGAAATTCCTGTCTGAGCCTGAAAGCAGTTAAGGTGAGCCAGTCTTGAGTCTTCAGTATGAGCCGGTCTTGATTTGAACGAGTCATCGACAAGGCTGATTTATATTTACGGCGCTGCTAATCTTACTCTTGAGTCAGGGGTCCCTCACGAGGCAATTATACATATTCCTGAGTGTTTGGCATAACGTTCCCCCATGCATTAGCGTCTGTCACATCTTGCTTGGATGCACTACGGTGAGTACCAAGTACTGTTAGGGCAAATAATTAATGGTAATCGTAGTCATCTCTTTGAGCCTTTGTCACTGCCTTTTAATGACTTTCCTGCCTACAATTGGTTGTGTGCGATTATATTTGTTTCTTATATTTGTTTTTTTATATTGAAGGATTTTTCTCGTCCTTACAGCGGGTCTGAAGCTCTACTGATGGTGACCTCCTTGGCAGTATTGCACAAAGTGGTAAGCTAAAATTTCTTTTTCATTGTCATGAAAAGTTAAAATGCACAACTGAAGAATCTTTATATTGGTAACATTTGGGTGTTATATCATTTCAGTATAGTCATCCAGAATAGTTAATATGGTTATCTCATAGTTTTTCCTGTCCTTGGCTTACTCACAGTTGAGGTAACACGTTTACTTATTCCTATATCAAAGGGCTTCTTATAGTATTCTTCTTATATATCACTTAATATTAAAATTCCAAGGCTTTACCATTTATATCTAGTATTTTCCGTATATGCAATACAGGTATGGAGGAGAAGCTGAGCCTTGAAGAGGAAGAGCCCTGTGTTATGCATTTGATACTTTCACCTTATTAACTATTAATAAATATACTTTAAATATTCACAGTGTATAAATTAACTTCCTTTGAACCATCTAACAAAGCGATTATACAGTTTTCAGCTTGTATGTTGAGTAAATGAATTTGTTTACTGAACGACGGAAAACACTGTTGGAAATAAAAGGACTAATATGTGCGTAAGAATCGCAAAGTACGGTCTGTTTTTCTTGTACTCATGGGAATTTGTACAAAAGCTCGGAACCAGAATGGGTTTAATAGGTACCAACATTTTGCTACCCGGGTAGAACAAAGAAGTTTTGCATTAAATGTTTTTTCTTTCTTTTTAGAGCAAATAAACATATGGAATTTTTTTCAAGAATTTTGTGAAGATGTGTCTGTATAACGTACTCTGAAGGCAATAAAATCTTTTTTAATAATTATAATTCTAATTAAAATGAATTAAACAAAACATAGAATCGTTATTTTATTTTATCTCTTTCTGAGGGAAAAAGTAAAATAAATGGAGAGGCATTCCACAGGGCAAAAATCTCGAGGAATATCCCACAATGAAACTCCCCAGGTGTCACTAAGTAGACCTTGTTATCGTTGCAACCTTCATGTGTTGCCTTACATTTTTGGGGGTTTGTTGTTATATTTTCTTTTCGCCCTTCGGAAACAAACGAGTATCTCGTAATTATCAAGGTAGAATTTCAAATTTAAGACTGAGCTGACACTTGCTCACAGCAGCTAAATAAGGCGAAAACGTGCAGGTTCTTAAAAGCGACAGCTTTTCACTTATTGCTCTGAACTTGGACTTTAATGTTTGAGAACGAAAGTATTTTAATAATTCGATGATATTTCATGGATAATCTCTTGGAAATCAGTCTATACCAGTGAAATTCATAGAGCGCAAACGCAATTCGACATAAAGGGGAATTTATGTCTAGTTCTGATCGTAGATACTTACATAAATCGAATTCACATGCATTTTACGAGAGCAGACTATTCAAATCTGTGTTATATTGTCTTAGCTTATTTTATTTTTTAGAATCTTAAACATATATATATATATATATATATATATATATATATATATATATACGTATGTATATAAATATCATATATATATATATATATATATATATATATATATATATATATATATATATATATATATATATATATATATATGACTTGACCTCGGTCATTTGTGGGTTCGGGATATGAAGGAAAAACAGGAGAGCGATAAGTTTACATGCATGCAATGTAGGTCATGCAAAAATAATAATCGAGGGAACGTTTACCACAGGTGTATTCTTCTTAGCTACACAGGTGGCCTTTAACTGTAAATATTACGTTAACTATGCTAGTGTACAACCGGACGGCAGGAACGGGACTGCGGGGGCACTGTATGGGACCCACTAACGAACTGCTCTGACCGATGGTGCGGCCTCTGTTTCAAATACCCACTTTCAGATGGCATCGTTATGCAAGAAGCTGATTGGTTATTCTAGCTCCTTAGACACAAGGGCCAATCAAGAAGGGATATAGAGATGCGTGCACTCTTTTGAAACTGGCCAAGCCAAGCCAACTTGTAACGTCTTTGACAGTTGACTTGTTTTTGTTACACATACACACAGTATCACTTATAACGGTTTCGGTTTCATGGGACTTCAGACTATCACGGAAAAGGCATATTCAAACTGTATTGAATCAGCTCATATATATATATATATATATATATATATATATATATATATATATATATATATATATATATATATATATATATATATATATATATATATATATATATATATATATATATTCTGATCACATTGCCGCGATTCATATGTACGCATTAAGCTACAAATGCCCTTTAATATCTAATTCGCGCTACCTAAGAATTAATATATTTTCATATATGTTAAGTGAAGGGGAATTTTTAGTTGATAATAATTTCGTCGGCTCACGGGCGCGAACCTAGGAACCCAGAAATCAGGACGCACAGTGAAGCGCCTTTAACCGTCCTGATTTCTGGGTTCCTAGGTTCGCGCCCGGGAGCCGACGAAATTATTATCAACTAAAAATTCCCCTTCAGTTAACATATATGAACATTTATTATTCTGAAGTAAAGCGAATTAGATATTAAGAGACATTTGTAGCTTAATGCGTATATATATATATATATATATATATATATATATATATATATATATATATATATATATATATATATATATATGTGTGTGTGTGTGTGTGTGTGTGTGTGTGTATGTTTGTATGTTCCAGCATAAATTTGATACGCAATAAACAATTTCAATTAAATTTGGTATACATATGACTTACTATCTGGAAAAGAATACTGTGGGGATAAGACATCACTAGCACCAAAGGGCACCAAAGTGGGTGGGGGTGGGAAGGGATTCCCTGAAACGGGCTGGTTCTGCCTGTAGACTTAGTACCTAAATAAACATTACGAGCAAATCATACCTCATTTCGGTATACATATGACTTACTATCTGGAAAAGAATACTGTTGGGGATTAGGACTCACTGGCACCAAAGGGCACCAAAGGGGGTGGGGGTGGGAAGGGGGTGACATGGAAAAATAACCAAAAATAATAGATATTAGTGTCTAAACCATAGTTTTCAAGGGTGTTGAGATGAACAGTGACACTCTCGGTGCCTTTGTGCCCAAGTTCAGCCCTGATAGGAATGGGGGGAGGGAAAAGGGGTGAAAAATAAAATGTAAAAATATGTGATATTGGTGTCTATCCATAGTTTTTGAGGTCGCAGAGAGGATTATCGACACCCCTATGCACTTTAAGCTTCATTTCAGCCTGATAGTAATGTGGGCGGGGTTGAAACTGGGTGAAATATAAAATGTCAAAAATGTTGTCCAATGTAACTGAAGTAACAATCTTGGCAGGAAAGGGAGAGGGTGACACAATTTTTCTCCCACGAATACCTATCATTCCGATGGATCTCCCATTTAATTACGAGATTACAATTTCCAGTAACACTTGCTTTCTCGATCACGATCAACGAGACACCTGAACAGTCTGTTAATATATGAGAGCGGATTTGAGATCGTCATATTTTTTCCACGAACATCTTCAAGTTGCTTGCTCAAGGGCGTGTTCTTGCACCTGGTGGTGAAACTAAAAAATTTTTAACAATAAAGTTTATATAATTATATGGTATGTCAGCTAAATGAAACGGCAGGGCGCTACCAATTAATATACAGAAGTTGTAAAAAAAAAGTACATCTGTACCTAAGGTTTTCCCTTAAAAACTGC
>NC_087203.1:23136734-23168278 GCF_015104395.2 Macrobrachium nipponense
TCTTTAACATTACAGTATAATAGAGGTGATTTCAATCTTATTTGCTTTAAACCACTACTCGTATCGATCTTAAATATGCCATTTTAGCACTCATTCCTGCAGCATCCCTTTAATTTACTTATACTTCTTTCACATTGTAAACAAGTGTCTTCTTAATCTACCCTATATTTAGTTTCCAAAACAACTAGGGCCCACACTGGCTTTCCTGTTCCCTTTACAACTTACTAGCGTTGTTGAGGGGCTGATTCTGGTATAGTACCAAGAAAAGGTATTTTTTCTGAAACTGCTTCGTCTTAAACCAAAACAATATGGTTAAAAACACGAACATGTGCTTATTTTCCCTGTTCTTATATGGTCGTGTAAAAAAGCTGTAGGAGGCACAAACTTAACTTTAAATATCTGTGACCTGCACTAAAGATTGTCATACCAATGGATTTTTCTAAATTCAAGATTTAAACCCCAACCTGTTAACACTGGTTCAGAGATCATAACCTCGTTCTTCATTAATTGTTCTTGGTCCATCGAATTTTCTTTATCTCAATGTGCCACTTATTCTTTCATCTCTTTTGATGTTAACAATAAAGCGAAGTTGTTTGCAAAGCAAATAATCGGCGATGACTTTTGCTGTGATTTTTAAATGCATTCCATTTTATATTGAGATTAAAATCGCCCAGGATGGACATTGAGTTCTCTCAGCAAAAAGGGGCTGGGGAAAGTGGTGGTGCAGGCGAATACAGAGTCCTTAACATTTCCTCCTGTTCTTTTGACATTTGCACAGTACAGGGTGGACATCTTTTTTATATGGTCATTTGCATATGAAGAGGCTTTTCCCTTCTTTGTTCATAATATGAAATGATCTTGGCTGGCTTCGAAATTATGCCTTTCATTAATTTCTGTATTATTTAATATTCATACCTCCTCACTCTTGTTGTTTTTATAAGAACTTTTACAAAATAGGTAACTCATTACCTCCCGGGAGAGAGTACTTAGGGTAAAATGACACTGATGAATTGAAGATCATGAAGACCTATGCGGTGGCCTCTTATGTGTTCAGAAGCATATCAAATAAAAACCGGAAAATGTGGAATAGGATAACCACCATTATTCGAAAAATGTGCAGATTAGAAACCTATCTGGAAAGAAACTATATCCATTTGCATTTTGGAGTTCAATGCATTTAGTCGAAAGCGTACCTAAAAATTATTTTAACAAATTAAAATAAAATTGTGATTATTGCAGTATGTAAATAGGAATGACCGTACTGATTAAATTTAAAAAACAGTATTTTCCGTCTTATTAGAAAATAAATGTAATTGTAGTTCTGTTGGAAAACGTTCACAATACATTTCCTTGCATCTTCTTTTACAGAATATTAGGATTCCTTAGCAAAATTCAATAACACCGTCGGCTTATATATATATATATATTATATATATATATATATATTATATATATATATATATATTTATATATATATATATATATATATATATATATATATATTATATATAAATATATATATATATATACTATATGTATGTAAGTATGTATATGAGACGACGGTGTTACTGAAATTTATAATGGAATCCTAAACAGTCTGTGAAAGGAGACCAAGTAAATGTAATGTGAACGTTTCCTAACAGAACTACAATTACAAAATTTATTTCCTTATATGACGGAAAATACTGTTGTAATATTATATATATATATATATATATATATATATATATATATATATATATATATATATATAGATGTTGTGACTCACACGGAACCGAACCCTGGTCTTTCGAGTGAGAGTCCAGGGCATTAGCAACTCATGTACAAAGGTCATAGAAGCAGTTGGAGCCTAAGTACTTATGTACCTAAGGTTTTTCCATGGCAGACGACTAAGGCCAAACATCCCAGCAAATTTTACCCACCTACCTGACCAATCAGCTCTCAGATTGCTAACATTTCATTCGACTTATCCCCTTTCTCTGGAGATATTTTGGAAATGAACACATGGGAACGTGTTTCACAGAAATCAATTTCTGACTCACACGGAACCAACCTCAGTCTTTAGAGTGAGATGGTAGGAGGGGAGTTGGGCAAAATTCACTGGTTTGTTAGGCCTTGGTCGCCAGCCTTGGAAAGTCCTAAACCTTAGATGCGTAAGTACTTATGCTACAACTCCTTTTATGACCTTTGTGCCAGAATTGGTAATGCCCTGGACTCTCACTCGAAAGGCCAGGGTTTGTCCCAGTGGTGAGTCAGACATTAACTGCGCTGCATCTTTATACTAAGAGAACCTAATTATTTTTCATTATAAAATTATATCAGTACAAAGGACATCATATTAAAGTTAAGTATATTTTTCATTTGACATAAGTGTAAGAAAACTGCGGAAAAGAATGTCGTAGATTTAGCTCGCCTTAATTAAGCCATCACGAACTCCGCACAAGAAACTTCTCAGTTGCCTGCTGTGGGCCCTATGCGAAATAGCTTTGTACAAAGGAGATAGCTTGTAAGATTACTTAATTAAGCAGTTGGTTTTAACATTTTGGATTTGCCCGCTGTAATGGGCAGGACTGGACGTAATACCAAGCAATAAAACCAGTTTCAATCAGTAGCTAAGCATTGAGAAGGGGTTTTCGCAGCTGTTGCTCGCAGCCATTTTCATAGACTCAGTCATGAAGACGCTCCACCTTTTCACCACACATCCCATTAGGCTTCATTTAAGGCAAGTGTCCTTTGTTTGTTAAGCCTTCATCTGCGTAGCAGCCAAGACTGCTCTTTATACAGGACCCCAAAGAATGAAAAAAAAATAAAGCTGGCAATGAAAAAATTGCCGTCTCATTCATATGGCAGTAAGTGCCACAAAAAGCAAAATATAGAAGCGATATCCTTATTTATTTATTATATAATTATGAAAATCCGGCATATTATAGGAGCATTTTAAAACATGAAAATATCCAAAATATTTTAACATTTTGTGGTACGGGAATAAAAGCTTTCAACCTTTTGCCTTTGTCAGGTCTATATTTTCAAATAACAGAAATAAAAAAGTTATCTGTTATTATTGTCTGCTTTTTTGAAAGCTCAGTCCAATTAGCTATGTTTCTGTTGAATAACAAACTTATAGATTATCACATAGGGTATATAATAGATATTTGTGGTCGAGATATTGTCTGGAAAGCGTGTCAGGCGTGACTGGCTATTTTTCTTCTCCCTCTCTTCTTTGATCATTTTCCCTCCATTTCCCTTTTTCCTTTTTGTTCTTTTTCTTTTCTTTCTTCTATCTTTTCTCTCAGCTTTTTTACTTTCTTTCGGATAAGATTTTACGAGAGTTATTATTTAAGCAGAAAAATAAATGAACGCTACAAGTCCTGGAGAACTTTCCTTTTTATAGCTAACAAAAATGTTGGTAAGACTTAAGAATAATATGGATGACTACTTATATATACTATATATATATATATATATATATATATATACATACATACAATAAGGGCAGGGGAAGCACACCAACAGGTCAAGGAACTCATATTTATAAAGTTGCAACGTTTCGAAGCCAAACAGCATTCCTCATTTTCAAGCTACAAAGTAACAATATCTAATTAGTACAATAAAATTAAGCTACAATATTAAAATACACAATGTAAGGTACAATAAAACATTCACAGTTAAAAATACAAATAAGGACCAACCGTTGAGTGTGAAGACAGAGGAAGGACTAACAAAAAACGTAAACAGTTCACGAGAGGTGAAGAGGTGTAGACGTGGCATGGGTGTTCAGTGAGGGGACCAGTTTTTTAATGAAAAATGATTAATTAATTGTTAAAACCTTATGATTGGAAGCTCTGCCCAAAACCTTAAAGTACTTGTACTGAATCGAATACCTACATTTATCGGTATGATCCCTTATGTTGGAAAATTCGGGATTCGAAAGCTGTGCCAGTTCTATAGCTGACAGATCTATGACTGTCGATTCGGACCTTAAATAACCTATGTGTCGTTCCAATATAGGTTCCTCGATTACATCGAGGACAAGTAAATTTGTAAATAACACATGAGGTCATGAATGGATCCCAACGGTCCTTGAAGCTGAAAAGGCTACCGATCGATATTCAGTGGGTTTGTAGGTATAATTTTGGTTTTCATGGCAGGGAGATGACCAGATATATATATATATATATATATATATATATATATATATATATTGTGATGGCTGCTTGACCACCACACAAAACACTAAACTTTTATCAAATAGTATTCACCAAAATACCATACTAAGTCCACAAAAGGTGGAATAGTATCAACTTCAATAAGAGTGCAAAGTTCCAATTCAAGGGGACAAAGAAATAATACTACAAAAATATACTTAATTTTAATACACAACTTTCAGATAGAAATAACACCTGAACCTCAACAATACAATAATTAATGAGAAACACTCTTAAACTCCCTGCAAAAGAAAACAATTACACGATTAAAGAAAGGTCCTCAACAACATACATACTAAAAGGGGAGAGGTCCCAGAAAGGAGGAGCAAGCGAAAAGTAAGAATATCCTAACAAATACAATCTAAATATCCCTAACAAGTTCCTCAAACGACTTTATAAGTCTCCTCTTAAAGGACAATAAACTCCACGTCTGGAGGCTTAATCTGGGTGGCAGGGAAAAGAAAATTGATCCGAAACTATGGTGTTGGAAGGCTTTCACAAGCTCCACTAATGACGTCAGCAAGGAGGATCACAGGTCGTGATCTCGATAAATAATTATAGGTATAAATATTATTACCTGGGACAGACGAGGTCCCCTTGGCTTTTACTGAACAGGGGGCAGTACACAAAATGCAGAATAAAATGGTTCTTGCTGCAGAGTAAGGATATCCAAAAAGCTATACAGCTTCTTAAAACGTAGCTCTGCAACGTGGCGAGGAATAAATATAGTTCCAACAGCAATAATCGTGCCCTTCAAGGTTGGAGGCTCAGAAACACACTGAGGCAAACTCCTCCAAGCGTAAATCTCCATCCCTCGGCTAACGAAGGATCGCCGCCACGTAACCAACACAACTTGAAAATATAAAACAGTCGTTAGCCAATAATAAACACCAAGATAACCACCAGTGAGGAGACAAAAAGCTAATAAAGAAAGAATACAACACTTCTATACTTAACATTAAAAATCTAAAAAACTTAAATAATTAGAAATTAATGATAACTAAGTTACAATATATATATATATATATATATTATCTATATATATATATATATATATATATATATATATAATATATATATATATATATATATATGTATATATATAAATATATATAAATATATATATATATATATATATATATATATATATTATATATATATATATATATATAACATAGATGTTTCTTACTCTGTCTGTCTTTTTATCACTCATGACCGCCTGGAAGCTAGAGAAGACTTTCCTTTTGTGCCGGAAATGATAATATTTTATTGCTTTGGGGTAAATGAAGTTTTATTTCTGTAGTGATATTTTCATGCTCGTTTTTGGAGTGTAAGTTATTGAGTATTAGCTTCATTTTGTGGTATGATGTGCTTCTTGGGATATCATTTTGGTTATCATACACCTATGAAGACACAGATGTATGGCTAGCAAAATGTATGATTTCGAGAGCTAATTTATTCAAGGTCACATCTTAATACAAGGATTTCGCCAAGGATTATAGCAGGATTCCGTAAAGTGTTAAATTAAGATTCCTTAACTGTGTTCTCTATTGCCTAACTCCTTAATTCCTCCACGTTTCTTTCTTGCTTTAAAATGTGCATTGTTTCATTCATTCCTTTCCCTGGAGAAGGAACTGATCCAAACCTACTTAATATCTCCCAATATCCCCATTTAATTCTGACGTTTCCTTAGTTTTGCCTTCTCTCACTTTCTGAAACACCCAACTGTCTTCTTCCTGGCCACTTGCTAGGCTTTCTCATGGTAGAGTCCTGCCCAATTTGGAACTCCTCTTTAGTCTCTTGAAGCGTTTTCCAGATTTTTCTGCAGAATTCTATATCGCTGCCTCACTTTTTGATCACTGTTCTCTCAATCTTTGGTGCTTGTTATTGCGCCCTAAGAGCCAAGTAGTTGAGGTCCCATTTATGGTATTATCCCTTACCGCTAGAAGTCACATTTTCTACTTTATTCATTTTGTTGTAAGTTTTCCTTCTACTACCATCCTTTTTGCCATTCTCACTTCATCCAGAATTGAGCAAATTTCAGTTATAAACGTTTCTTTACAGATTGTTTCTTAGAGCTTTCACTAAAAATGAGTAAGAAAGCGGAAGGTTACTCATGTTCACTAAACAAAATGCAACAGGAAGGCATTATTGCAAGTTACACGAAATGCATCTACAAAGGTATATACAACGTATATGTTTCCCTCTTTCTTCTTTCTTACATAAATAAGCGTCCTCCTTCTTCCCGGTATATTGCTATTATTTAATGCACAGAATATGCTCATATGCGCGTACAGTATGGATAGAGTAAAAATCATTTCATGTTTTTGCTGGTCCATTCGAACGCAATTACGAGTTCGGTTTTGTTTGATTCGGCAATGCATATTAATTTCTCTCAAAATCTATAATTTTAACTACGATTTCGTCTCCGATTTACCTGTCAAAGTTACCAATGGGATGATTATGGTTCTAAAATAAAGTGAACTATTTTATGATAAATGAAATACATCTGTCACTGTCGCGAGTGCAGATCGCAATTTTACATTCTCAGTATGCAATAAAAGCGCCACGTGACCGCTCTGCGTGTATATTCATTTTACATATTGTAGGTATTTAAAAGGAAAACTATATCATTATGCCGTATCTTTTGTATCTCAAATAATCTGAGCTTAGAAAGGCAAAGGGCACCAGAATAGAAGAACGATCGTCAATTCCTTTGTGGAAATGTAAGGTTTCTTTCCATCCTTAGTTCAGCAAAGACTCAAAAACTGTTGCGTCACTGTTTTTAAGTGAAGAATTATACAAAAGCTGACTATTTACATTCACTTCTAATCTAAGACCACAAACTTTTTCCTCCCGTTGTTTAAAATTGGAGACTAATTCAAGACATATGAATTATCAGTTGAATAATCTTTATCATAATGGTTAAGAAAAAGACTGATGCATTAGAATTTCGTAGACGAAAATAAATCAGCTGTTTAGCTACAGGAATCACCGGGAAAAACAAGTCTTATGTGCATCACAAAACGTGCTGATATTCCGTAGGGCGTTTCGGAACCGTTTACAGGTAATAATTCCATGTTCTCTTTCGAAATGTTTTAAAAACAACTTTTATAGACGATACCCCCAACCTTCCTCGTTAATAACACCATTCCAAGAGAGGAGTCCTTAGAGATCCCTAGAAAACCACATTGGTTCCATGCCCTCCCCAGCGTTTTTTTCTGAAGACTGTCGGCTCACGCACACATACGCACACGCGTGCACACACAATGAAAACCTTAAAGGAAACCAAAGATATATTTTTCACAGTATATATATTGGAAGCGAAATTGATCTTAAATCTCCTGTTGCTGGAAATTCTCTTATATATATTCACTGGTAAACAAAAATCACAGTTCCGACGGAAATGAACGTTCCTTCTGCATGGACTTTTGTCTCTTTAGTTTGAAAATTAATTTTAGCTGCCTGAAGAATGTCTGAAAGAAGTGTCTAACGTTTTTCGCTTTATCCTGTGAGGTCTAGAAATATACTGTTATTGTCTTTAAGCATCGAATCACCGCATGGAAGACTAAAACTCCTGTTGAATTTTCATTTTCCTGAAAAACATTTGTTTTAAAGGAGCGTGGCAATATAAAATGAATGAAGATAAAGTAAAAAGGGAGAATTCCAAATATGCTCTTACTTTTCTCCTACGACGATAAAGAACGATGACATTACGGTTCAAGCAATACCTGGCGGGGCGGGGGAGTGGGGGGGGAGATTTGTTCGTGACATACAAACCTGGACCCGTGACCAGATAGGTGTTCACTACTCTACTCTTGAGTTTTTGGCTCTCATTGTGTGACCTTTAGGCAGCAAAGACAGTAACTATGTGACGGGAACATTTCTTTTCTAAAGTGGAGCTGAGACCTACAACTATTTATGAATACTTTGAATTATTATTGATGATTTTAGATGATTATTATTTGCTTTACTTAAAATATCATTGAGGCTATTATGAATAGTTATGAGGTGCATACTCATCTACTGCATCACTAATTAATAAAATCATTGACTATCAATCAAGCAGACTTAAATCTGTGCTTAACACATTATGCCTCTATTGTCTCTATGACCTTATAGCTCAGTGCTCCTCCTCGTGCAGGCTTCAATGAAAGTGGGCTGTTGAAGACGTCTGTTTTGGGATTAGTACAAAAATGACAGTTTTTCTCCTCTTATTCACATTCCAGGGAGGGATGTACTGTGTCCATCTGGTGGTGAGTTAAGATCCGTTTAGGTTTGGAATCACACTAAGATAATGTATCGATTTTTTAATGACAAGAATGCATACGAAATCATTTTAAATCTCCATTTCAACAGAAACTATAAACTCTGCGCTAAACTACTTTATTTCATCATTGTTATTCAGTGTTCGGTATATATGATCTATGATCTGATCTGAGTCATGACATTGAGGCTGTCAAACCAAGTACCCAATTGGACACTTCCAGCCATTCAGTGCTTAATACAGTGAAAAGGGGGAAGTTTGAGAGGTTGGACAGTAAGGTCAAGAGATCCGGAAAACAAAGGTGAAGTAAAGAACCTAAAGGTGGAGTGCAGCACGTGGGGTATTCATTAAATTTCGGTATCTTAAACACGGTGAGCTTCTAGTGATATTACATAATCATTAACCAAGATTACTACTCGTGGTTCATCGGTATCTTAATTTCCCTCAATGCCCTTTTGAGCAAGGATTATCTATCTATATATATATATATATATATATATATATATATATATTATATATATATCATATATATATATATATTATATATATATTATATATATTTCAGCTGTATTCAAAGGTAACTACTGGTGTGAAATAAATTGCATTTTCAGGTGAGGAGAAATGAGGCGGTGTATTAGGTGAACAAGCACCTACAAGGAGAGGTTGAGCCCAGAAGATGGTGTTACGATTTGGTCATAGGGGTGAGGCTGAGCTGATGATCGCTTATGTCCAGATCGGCACATGACGTCATAAAAAGATTATAGTAGATAATCAAAGGAGATGACAACTAGAATTAAGCACACGGAGTAAGAGTAATTCAATGACAAACATCAACAGAAACACAAACACACACACACACAAATGCAGGGTTGCCGAAGACTCCATTAAATGTCAACAAGGTTAAACACTGGTTCAGGGTAAGCGACCCAATTAGACAGACATCATGAACCTCAAGCCTCACTGGCTGCCGAGCTGAAGGTCTTGTCTTCAAATCTTATTTCTGGGTCCAATAGTTGGGTTCAAAACATTTCTATGTCATTGAGAAGAACGGAGCCCAAAAGGATCTTTAAAGATTTATTTCGACTTTATAGATATTCTGATGTGTATTGTGTTTTACGGGAATTTTGGTTTATGATAATCGTACACGCCCAACTGAAGAGCTTCCTCGCAGTATTCCTTTATATGGAAATGATTGCATATATAAGGACATTTAAACATGATTTAAAGGCCGACCCAATCAGTGATACAAATAAATGAGGAAAGTTATTTGATACGTTATTTTGCTAGGTTCCTTACACAGCATATAAACAAACAAAAACAAAATCAAAAGACGCATTTTCTTCCATGAAATGATATTATCCTTTGAACAGTAGAATTAGCAGCGGAGAGTTGTAAGGCTATTGCTTTATTGACCCTTAGAAATATGTTTTCAACAATGCAGATAACGTTACAGATCATAAACCAAATCCTAATCATCAACAGTGTTCTGAACAAAAGAATGAATCTTTCGAGTCAATCGCTGATCTGAGATTGATTTCCTATTATAGAGACTTTGAAAATATGGCATAGGCCTCATTTGGCCCTAATCTAATATAGAGTTTTTTGCTGTTAACGTAAACATGGAAGTGCCCCACGAATTGAAAGCATAAAGGAAACGATGCCGAGGAATTAGCAACTACAGATAGTGAAATGATATAACAAAATTTGCCGATGCCTAAGTGAGTACATGGGATGGTCAAAAGTGTTCATCTAACATGCGGTCTAAAAATAATGAAAGATAAAAAAATCTCGTGCGGTCTTCACTGGTTTCAAATTATTTCCGCTCCAAATTGGACTAAATCACAACGTTCTTAAATTGTTAGATCACATTCCCCCTCTAGTTGATTAATACGTCTACTTAGTCGTTTTCTTCATCGGTCATTTAACCTCTGAAGGAAGGAGAAAATTATATATACATATACATATACATATATATATATATATATATATATATATATTATATATATATATATATATATATATATATATATATATATATATAGCGGTAAGGGTCTAAATGGAGACATCTGTTTCACATGGGCGTTTATTCAAAGCAACATTTCAGGGACCAGCCCCATTTTCAAGCTGAAAATTACAATAATAAAATCAAATTAAAATAATTACTCATCTAAAAAAGATACAATTACAATACATAAAGCAAATTAAAAGAACACCAACGAAACTCTAGTTCCATTTCCAGTAGAGGAAGACGAGTAACTAAAAAACAAAAACAAAACACGAAGGCATCTCTGTTGTTTACGTCAGGTACAGAGGGGTGGAGGCAGTTTGGTTGTTCAGTTTCGGAACCACTAGCTGCTGCGGAGAAGACGCTTTTGAAAGGATCCTAAAGTTTTTATATTCAATATTGACTCTGCATTTCTTTGTGTGGTCACGGATGCTGGAAAATTCAGGAGATGATAATTTGACTTCAGTACGGAAACTCACCCCCCTAACAAACTTCAGGATTTTACACGTCGATTTTCAGAAAGAAGACGTTCACAGGTTTGGGCACAAATTTCTATAGTTTCTGTAATTTCAATTTTAAGATAAACTCTCTTTTTACTCCTTTCAAAAGGGCTTTTTCCCTTTCGTCTGGATGGTCTGAATTCCGCAATGAGGTCACCTTTTTAAAGAAATATTTTACTGATAACTGTTATCCCAGTAGTTTATTTTATAACTGCCTTCACAAATTTATGAATATGAAGCTTTTACCTAGCAATGTTATTCAGACTGTACTTAGGATACCGTTCTATGCCAGTGTTCCATTTTTAATCAATTCGAAATTCTATGCCAAAATGCAACAGATTATTAGAATTTACTGTCCGGCCATAAAATGTCAGCTGATCCCAACAAACCCATTGACAATTAGATCTATTTTTAAATATAAAGACAAGTTAAACCTTCTTAAGGCATCTAATATTGTCTATTTGTACACTTGTCCTAGATGTGATCTAGGAAAACATATCGGAGCCTCAAGAAGACTTCTTAAGGTCCGAATAGATTGCCATAGGCCATAGGGGGGTGAGTTTTCGTACTGGAGTCAAATTATCATCTCCTGAATTTTCCAGCATCCGTGACCACACAAAGAAATGCAGAGTCAATATTGAATATAAAAACTTTAGGATCCTTTCAAAAGCGTCTTCTCCGCAGCAGCTAGTGGTTCCGAAACTGAACAACCAAACTGCCTCCACCCCTCTGTACCTGACGTAAACAACAGAGATGCCTTCGTGTTTTGTTTTTGTTTTTTAGTTACTCGTCTTCCTCTACTGGAAATGGAACTAGAGTTTCGTTGGTGTTCTTTTAATTTGCTTTATGTATTGTAATTGTATCTTTTTTAGATGAGTAATTATTTTAATTTGATTTTATTATTGTAATTTTCAGCTTGAAAATGGGGCTGGTCCCCGAAACGTTGCTTTGAATAAACGCCCATATGAAACAGATGTCTCCATTTAGACCCTTACCGCTATGTGTCCCGTCTGAGGCTTCCCCTTCGGTTTATATATATATATATATATATATATATATATTATATATATATATATATATATATATATATATATTATATATCATATATGTATGTATATATATATATATATATATATATATATATATATATATATATGTTATATATATGCATATATGCTTTTTTTCTTAAGCTTGCTTCTTCTCTGAACATCGGCGATTATAGAACGACCACAGTACGCTGAATCTGGCCTTCATTTGTAAATGAGGACAAACTTGCTTTTCCTACTTTTGTTGGCCCTTGCTATATTTTAGGTGAATACAATAGATTGCTCTTTCAGAAGGTTAACATCTGACGTTTATTAGGTTCTGTGAACATGTAGGTTCTGTGAACATGTTGAACTTGAAGCTAAAAACTGTTGATCAATACACTTGCTTATGATATAGCTGATAAACAAAGAACCACACGATCACAAACACAGACGCGCATATAATATATATATATATATATATATATATATATAATATATATATATATATATATATATATATATATATATATATATTAGGTTCTGTGAACATGTTGAACTTGAAGCTAAAAACTGTTGATCAATACACTTGCTTATGATATAGCTGATAAACAAAGAACACACGATCACAAACACAGACGCGCATATATATATATATATATATATATATATATATATATATATATATATATATATATATAATATATATATATATATATAGCATATTTGCATAAATATATGCATATGAATATATATATATATATATATATATATATATTACATATATATATATATATATATATATACATAGAACATTTCTCACAAGCACGGGTGACCTTGAGACCAAAGGAAACAAATTCGAGAGCTGAATAGTTGATGAGCTTTGGTGCAGAAAATCTTGATAACATCAACTTGTTTATATACCTGCAACGAAGACCCATTAGCAGCGCTCTGTGAAAACGCCATAATATCGAAGGACTGGAAGGATGGATCAAAGTGATCTGGAAAGCCCAAAGGGATCCATTCATAAAATGACCTTCCCTAGATGTTGACCTTGGGAAAGAAGTCATTATTTTTTCTTACTGGGTCCTGTTACGATCTCAAATGAATGCCAAAGAAAGCCTCACAACGACAATCTTTTTTTCCAATATCTGTAGCATTAAATTTTTCCAAATAACAAAATAATTTGAAATGTCGATATAGTCCAGGTTACCGTTAGAAACACCAAAGCTTGATCCATATCCACTGGTTCGTCTGACAGATTAATCATGAAGTCCACGTTGGCATACTTAGTACAGTGGCTTTCAGTGATAAGGTTCTTCAGCTTGAATTGAAGCTTCCTTTCAAGACGGTTGCAGCACTTCCTCAATTTCCCATAGTAATAATCCTGCATTCGATTCTTCCAATCCACAGGAACTGTCTGATTAAAGCCATACCGTCAGCTTCTAAGGGTACGCAACGCATCATCTACTTTCTCTTTTGTGATGTCGATGTGTTTCTGAAGTATGATGCATTGAAACTCATCTTTTATTATAAAACAGCAGTATAATATGAAGATAAAAGGCCCATAAACCACCACTATTTGATCATATAATTCGACCACTTCCTTCTGTGCTCCTCATCACTGATGAAATATGTACATAGGATAGGTGTGGCAGTAAGTCTTTATTGGTGACCAAGGGAGGATGGGAATTAAACTATTCCCTGGTGTCTGCTCCCATATGCTGGTGGGCATCTTTCAATGAGTGTGGTTAATTACTGTAGGCATATGAAAGAGGTAGCCAAGGCCAGTTGGGGTGGGCACAACGGTGGGTGGGGCCTGCTTTGGATAACTTAGGTCGCCTGTATCCCTGCAGCTAAGATGACTGGCAGTACTCATGCAGGGTGGGCACTAGGAATGGGCGACGTCTGGTCACATATGCCAGTGGGCACCTACCATGGAGTGTGGTCAGTCATCATGGGCATAGTGGTGTGACAACCCAGGTCAGCAACATGGTGCAGGGTGGGCATTGGGAGTGAGCAGTGTCTGCTCCCATATGCCAGTGGGCAGCTAGCATGGAGTGTGGTCAGTTATCATGGGCATAAGGAAGAAGCAGCCCAGGTCAGCTGGGGTGGGCACCATGGTGGGTGGTGCCTTCTTTTGGATAGCTTGGGATGATTGTACCCCTGTTGGTTAGATGACTGGCTGTGCTCATGTAGGCTGAGCATTGAGAGTAGGCAGTATATGCTTCCATATGCCAGTGGGCACCTTGCATGGAGTATGGTCAGTCATCATGGTCATAGGGGTGTGACATTCTAGGTCTGCGAACGTGGGCACCATGGTGAGTGGTGCCTCTTTGAATGGCTTGGGATGGCTGTATCCCTGTTGCTTAGATGACTGTTTGCACTCATGCAGGGTGGGCATTGGGGAGTGAGCAGTGTCTCCTCCCATATGCCAGTGGGCACCCTGCATGGTCAGTGGTCATGGGTATAGGGGTGAGGCAACCAGGTCAGCTGGAGTTGGCACCATGATGGGTGGTGCTTGCTTTGTATGGCTTGAGATGATTGTATCCCTGTTGCTTAGATGACTGGCTGTGCTCATGTAGGATGGGCATTAGGAGTAGGCAGTGTCTGCTCCCATGTGCCAATGGGCATTTTGCATAGTGTATTCAGTCATCATGGGAATAGGGGTGTGGTAACCCAGGTCAACTGGGGTGGCAACACCCACCATGGTGCCAACAACAGCTGACCTGGGTTGCCATTTCCGTATTTGTGCAATAACTGACCACAATCCATGCAAGGTGCCCACTGGCATAGGAGAGTAGACACTGTCCACTCCCATTGTCCAGCCATCAAGAGCACTGTCAATCATCTAAGCAACTGTTATACAGATGTCCCAAGCCATCTAAAGTAGGCACCACCCACCATGGTGATCACCTCAGCTAACCTGGGTTGCCACTTCCTTATGCCCATGATGACTGACCACAATCCATGCAAGGTGCCCACCGGCACATGAGAGCGGACACTCGTCACTCTCAATGTCCACCCTGCATGAGCACAGCCAGTCATGTAAGCAGCAGGGATGCAGTTGTCCCAAGCCATCCAAAGTAGGCACCACCCACCTTGGTGTCCACCCCAGCTGACCTGGGTTGCCTCTTATATATGCCCATGCAATCCATGCAAGGCGCCCACTGGCATATGAGAGCAGACACTGGCTACTCCCAATGCCCACCCTGCATGGGCACAGCCAGTCATGTAAGCAGCAGCGATACAGTTGTCCCAAGCCATCCAAAGTAGGCACCACCCACCATGGTGTCCACCCCAGCTGACCTAGGCTGCTGCTTCCCTATTCTTGCAATAATTGACCACACTCCATGTAAGGTGCCCACCAGAATACGAGAGCAGACACTGCCCACTCCCAATGCCCACCCTGCATGGACACATCCAATCATCTAATCAGCAAGCATACAGTTGTCCCAAGCCATCCAAAGTAGGCAGCACCATCCACCATTGTGCCCTCCCCAGTTGACCTAGGCTGCCGCTTCCCTGTTCTTGCAATAATTGACCACACTTCATGCAAGGTGACCACCAGCATATGAGAGCAGACACTGCCCACTCCCAATGCCCAGCCTGCATGGGCACAGCCAATCATCTAAGCAGCAAGGATACAGTTGTACCAAACCATCTAAAGTAAGCACCAACCACCATGGTGCCCACCCCAGCTGGCCTAGGCTGCCGTTTCCCTATTCTTGCAATAATTGACCACACTCCTTGCAAGGTGCCCACTGGCATATGAGAGCAGACTCTGCCCACTCCCAAAGCTCACCCTGCTTGGGCACAGCCAATCATCTATGCAGCAAGGATACAGTTGTCCCAAGCCATCCAAAGTAGGCACCACCCACCTTGGTGCCCAACCCAGCTGACCTGTGTTAATACCTCCTCCTGGCGGCGGAGCTCCATTATCGAATGAAGCTGAGTAAGTTTGGTGTGAGGTCACAGGTCAAAGATTTTATCATGCTCTTATCATTTTAATTTCGATGGTGTTATGGTTCATCTTCCTGTGACTAAGGTTTTGATGATCAAACACCAAACTCAATTCTCTCTCTCTCTTCCTCTTTCTCTTTCTCGTTCTTTTCACTGCACATACTCTGATTATTTTTTCTCCATCTCTTTTTCTTTCTTTCTCATTATTTTCACTGTACTTTAATTATTCTTTCTCTCTCTGTTCTTACTCTACCCTATCTACTATTATTTCTTATAGCTATCATCACATCACTCGATCACCTACCCAAAATTGTCTTCAATGTTTAATATGTATATATATATATATATATATATATATATATATATATATATATGATATATATATATATTATGATGGTATACTTTAAAAAATTATTAATGAGTACAACAAAATATACATAAAAACTGTTTTCCCGACTCTGGAAGAAAGAATAATTGTAATATTTTTTTTTTTAAAAATCATAGCAAAAGTTAAACATCAAAAAATAAAAACTCTTTAAAAGTCCATAGTTACTACTTGAAATGGATTTAACTCTGATGGATTTTTTTCAAGCGGAACTTTTGTTTTTACGTCACCTTTATGTTGATTACAAACTACGCAATTTTGTACAAAGTTCTTGGCATCTTCACTACAATGTGGCCAAAAATAATTTCTGGTTATGATTCTAGTTGTCTTTTTAATTCCTGGATGTCCTGCCAACTTATATGAGTGTGTTAGTTCTAAAACTGCTCTGGTTAGTGTTTTTGGAATATATAGTCGAGAACAACCATTTTTCTCTGTGGGTATTTTATACAATAAACCATTTATTAACTGAAAATCAGGTTTTAAGGATTCGTCTATTAGTAGCTGTTCTACTATTTGTCTGATTTCTGGATCTTTATCTTGTTCTACTTTTACTCTTTCTAAATCTGAATCTACCACTTGACAACTAAAACAAAAGGTATTTGTGGTAATGCATTTTTCTGTGTCTTCTTGAGATCTGAATAATATATCTGCCAAGGTGTTAAGTTTCCCTGGAATATATCTGACCTCTGGAGCAAACTCTAATACACTAAGGAACCAACTTCATGTTGTTAGTAGTTTTCTTTTTAAACAATTCACAAATGGGTTTGTGATCAGTAAGCACAGTAACCATTAACTTTATGGCCTAACAGTATGTGTCTAAATTTCTTTAAACCCCAAAATAAAGCTAAACAATCTCTTTCGGTTGTACTATAGTGTTTTTCTGCTGGGTTTAAAACTCTATTGGCATAGTATACTCCCCTCATTCTAGTTTTGGCCTTTTGTAACAATACAGCTCCTAGCCCTGTACTCGAGGCATCACAAGCTAAATAAAAATCATTTGAAAAATCTGGGTAGACCAAAACAGGGTTCCTAGTCATTTTGCTCTTTAATGTTTGAAAGGCTGTTTCTTGTTCATTCTGCCATTCATATTTAACATCCTTTTTGGTTAATTCTGTCAAAGGTTTCATTTCCTCTAATCAAATTATTAACTATGGTCTTTGGCTTATTGGTAATCTGTAATTAGGACTAAAAAATGGCTTGGTTCCATCATCTAACAAAATCTTATGTTAAAGTAAAGGACATTCGTCCTTCCTAGTTTATCTTCTTCTACAGATATTACATTTCTATATTTCTCTAGCACTTGAATTAACTTGTTTCTATTTTCTGGAAAATCTGTTTTATTTACTTCCTGATTTATTTGAAAGTTTTGGCCATTTATAGAGAAAAGGAATGTTAATAGGTATTCCTATGCAAAAGACAGTGCCTGCGAATAGTGTTAGTTTGTTATTTGAATAGTTTTGGACAAAAGCTTCACAATTCTCACCATTCATGTGGACTAGTGAATTATCCATTCTGACAAAATCTTGCAATTCATCGTTCAACAATAGAACATCTTTATCTCTTAGGTTTTCTTTTGCTCTTAAATATATTTTTGTGAAGCATTTTGGATTTAAAGTTATTGCTATATTGAGTATAAATTGTACTTTATTATCATCAGCTGTGCTAACGCAACATATCTCTTCATCCTCTATGTCTGTTATTTGTTATTTGAAAAATAACAGAGTTCTGCATTTTCGGTGGTTTCTTCTGTTACTTTTGTTATACTATTTATATCTGATTTCTTTATTTTATCTAATAGCAATATTTTATTTAGTATTTTCCCTTCATCCTCGTAACTTATTACTACATTGCTACAGTCATTAGTACATGTATCTGTATAGGTATCTGTATAAGCATCTTGATTTTCGTTATATTCAGAGTTTCGGTGAATACCATTATTTATATGTGAGCATTACTTGAATCTGAGTATATATCTATATGTGCACATTTCATTGATTCTGTATTCTGTAGTGGTGGGAATTCCTCTTTTCTATCTGTTTCTATTTTATCTTGCCTTTCTCGTATGTCTCTCTCGCTTGTCGAAACTGTCTCAGACAAATTGATCAGATTTGGGTGAGGCTTTCCTTCGTCAACGTAAAACATCCGCTCTTCTGATTGTCCTGTTTCCGGTTAATCTTTCCTTCACTGCTGTCTAGTATTATTCCACATCTTCTCATTCAATTAAATGAGATTAATACTTGTGCGGGACAAAATCTGTCTTCTAGAACTGGAAAACTTTCGACAAATTTGTGTGACAAAATGTCTGTTTCCAAGTTCACTTTTCCGAGACTTCTAATTTGTTTACCCGTTATTCCTTTTATAACTTTATTTTGATTCTGAATCAGTTTCTGAAATGCCTTAATATCTGGTTAAAGTTGATTTATCTATTATATTCACTGTACTGCCTGAATCTATAAGTACACAGTACATGTCTTTCCACTTATTGGAATCTTCACAATAGGCAAATCCTTCTTGTTTGTTTCTTCTTTCATGGAGAATACCACTTCTTTGCTATTTATGCAGGAAAATGCGGATAAACCTTCATTTTCCATACTAGCTATTTCTTCTTTTTCTCTTCTATCATCTTCAAGGGAATCATTTTCTTTCTTCGGTGAAGGGGTTAATTGTCACTGGCTTGAAGAGTTATGTGGATTTGGACAGCTGTTATTTACTTCTATTACTTCCTTTTTGGTTCTCTTATTATTGATCTAACAGCTTTTGGTTAAATGCCCAACCTTCTTGCAAATTGCACAGCTTCTAGGCTTTCTGCTCTCATCAGTGGAATGATTCGTATACCCGCAATTTTCACAAGCTGCCTTTGGTCTTACTCCTTGAGCTGAATAGTTTCCTTGACTTGAACTATCTGTGTTTGAAGGTTGACCAGGCTTATATGTCATGGGTGGACCATTCCTTGCATAATTCTGTCTTCCTTTCTGGTTAGGATTCCATTTTCTGTTATAAGTTTTCCCTTGAAAAGGAGTGGATCTATTCCTTGCTTATCTGGCATTATTATTCGTTCTATTTGAATGGTTATCATTTTGCCTTTCCTTTCATTTAGTTTTTCTATTACCCTACAAATTCCTTGGAAAAATCTATCTCTGCTTCTGTATTTCTTGTTTCAATTTCAATTTTTCGAAAGGCCTTTTCCTTTTCTATGGTTCCATGTGCCAAGTAGTTTAAGACGTATCCTACATTAACTAATCCCCTTTCATCATCACCAAACTGTGTCTTATCTCTAATGGTGATGTTTGTGGACTTCAAGTCTTCTATTATTTTGTCTATGGCATTTTCAACATTTGTGTAGAGCTTGGCCATGGATTCATATTGGGGATGTAGGAACTTAGTAATGTTACATAATGTATCTTCTTTACTCACGGGCTCCCAGAGCATCAAACAAATTGATTTGAATTCATCATATTTAGTTAATTTGCTGAAACTACCAGAATTCAAAGTTTGATGTGCATCACCATGTTCTGAACTAACGAGAAGCAAGGCTTCATTGATTTTAGCTCTTTCATCTGTCATTCCCCCTAAAGATATGCGGCTGTTAGCATCAGCTAACCAATGACTATTAACTGTATATGCTTCTAGTTTACTTTTGTCTGGATTGGAAGCTTCAACTTGTCCACAGAAATGTGTGGCTTGTGTTATTGCAGCTGCCTGATTCATTCTTCTGTTTCGAAACGTGTTAGTACTACATACTAGTAATTATATTATTTGTATTATGGGCACTGTTATGATTACTGTAATTTTTGTTATTAGGGTTAGTACTTCCTTGAATCACCAAGGTTTGTGAAATTGGAACTGGAATTCTACTGCGTCTGAAATTGTATGAGCTATCTTTGACAGTATCGAGTTATTCGTTTAAAGCTTTATGCATTTCCCACCCAAAAATTATACACATAAGCTACTCATCATTACACAATAGCATAAAAAAAATCATATGTGAAATTGGGCACAAAAGTATCACTAACAATTAGGCAAACAAAATGAAACACAACATAATATTCAAAGAAAGATTATATGTATGGTTCACTATGCACAACAGTACCTCAAAAAAAATTCTCATGCACTGTTAATTGGTCAAAAGTATACTAGTTCACACACACACAACACACATCACACACACACACACACACAGCACACACACACACCACACACACACAGCACACACATATATATATATATATATATATATATATAAAACGTTAATTTGAATTCAAAATGGACAAAAACTGTTAAAAGAAAATATTCAAATAAATGGTACACAAATATCTAAGTATTCAAAATCATATATATCACCAACCAAGTGAAAAAAAATACTGAGATTTCCTAGCTATCAAAAAAAAAAAAAAAAAAAAAAAATCTTGTTATACTCTTATAGAGAGAGAAGTTAAAAAAAAGTTTTGATATTTTTATAAGAGAAGAGAATACGTAATCTTTTCACACACTCTTATAGAGAGAATAAAAAAAAAATTAAAAAAAATTCAGCTTCAGCACACTTATGTCTGTTTCGTTCGTTTGCTTTTTCCGATATCACTTGCTTCGTTGTCAAAATTCACCTGTGTTGTGTTTCACAATCAATCTTTGACTGACGCTGGTTTCTCATTTCATTGTTTCATCAAAGATTCGTCCTTTTCGAAAATTCTTCAATTACGTTGATTCTTTAACGGGAATGTGTTTTCGTTCATCTCCAATACACTCGTCCGCTTTTAACAGGTTATTTATAGAAATCTGTTTGAGTTTTTCTCGACTCTACAGTTCTACGTCTCGACTCGATGATGTTATGTCTGCGTCACTCACACTATTATGCCTTCGTTTCATAACACGCTACATCTCGTTATTTTTCTTCGAGGTGAAAATGAAACAGTTCTCGTTGTTGTATAAAGTCTATTATTGCACTTTACGTTTACGTCTTCAAGCAAGATTTTATCGATCACTATTATTTTTCGCCGTCGTTATTAATTATAAGTTCCGTTCGTCGATTAGTGCCGACCCCAGCTGACCTGCATTGGTTCCTCTATATGCCCATGATGACTGATCACAATCCATGGAAGGTGCCCACCTCCATATGAGACCAGACACTGCCCACTCCCAATGCCCACCCTGCATGAGCACAGCCAGTCATGTAAGCAGCAGGGATACAGTTATCCTAAGCAATCCAAAGTAGGCACCACCCACCATGGTGCCCACCCCAGCTGACCAAGGATGCCGCTTCCCCTATTCTTGCAATAATTGACAAAACTTCATGCAAGGTTCCCAACGGCATATGAGAGCAGACACTGTCCACTCCCAATGCCCAGCCTGCATGGGCACAGCCAATCATCGAAGCAGCAAGGATACAGTTGTCCCAAGCTATCCAAAGTAGGCACCACCCACCATGGTGCCCACCCCAGCTGACCTAGGCTGCCGCTTCCCTATTCTTGTAATAATTGAACTCACTCCATGCAAGGTGCCAACTGGCATATGAGAGCAGACACTGCCCACTCCCAATGCCCACCCTGCATGGGTACAGCCAATCATTTAAGCAGCAAGGTCTTATGAAGTGGTACAGCTTTTTGTACTGATGCTCATCGAGGTTGAGATGGCAGTTTTTAGTTTTCTGTCAAAAATAACTATTAAGGTGACTTTGTCGGTTTGTCCGCCCTCAGATCTTACAAATTACTGAGGCTAGATGGCTGCAAATTGATATGTTGATCATCCACCCTCTAATCATCGAACATCGAAATCTTTATACTCTTATAGAGAGAGAATTAAAAAAAGTTTGATATTTTATAAGAGAGAGAATACGTAATCTTTTCACACACTCTTATAGAGAGAATAAAAAAAAATTCAGCTTCAGCACACTTATGTCTGTTCGTTCGTTTGCTTTTTCCGATATCACTTGCTTCGTTGTCAAATTCACCTGTTGTGTTTCACAATCAATCTTGACTGACGCTGGTTTCTCATTTCATTGTTCATCAAAGATTCGTCCTTTTCGAAAATTCTTCAATTACGTTGATTCTTTAACGGGAATGTGTTTTCGTTCATCTCCAATACACTCGTCCGCTTTTAACAGATTATTTATAGAAATCTGTTTGAGTTTTTCTCGACTCTACAGTTCTACGTCTCGACTCGATGATGTTATGTCTGCGTCACTCACACTATTATGCCTTCGTTTCATAACACGCTACATCTCGTTATTTTTCTTCGAGGTGAAAATGAAACAGTTCTCGTTGTTGTATAAAGTCTATTATTGCACTTTACGTTTACGTCTTCAAGCAAGATTTTATCGATCACTATTATTTTTCGCCGTCGTTATTAATTATAAGTTCCGTTCGTCGATTAGTGCCGACCCCAGCTGACCTGCATTGGTTCCTCTATATGCCCATGATGACTGATCACAATCCATGGAAGGTGCCCACCTCCATATGAGACCAGACACTGCCCACTCCCAATGCCCACCCTGCATGAGCACAGCCAGTCATGTAAGCAGCAGGGATACAGTTATCCTAAGCAATCCAAAGTAGGCACCACCCACCATGGTGCCCACCCCAGCTGACCAAGGATGCCGCTTCCCCTATTCTTGCAATAATTGACAAAACTTCATGCAAGGTTCCCAACGGCATATGAGAGCAGACACTGTCCACTCCCAATGCCCAGCCTGCATGGGCACAGCCAATCATCGAAGCAGCAAGGATACAGTTGTCCCAAGCTATCCAAAGTAGGCACCACCCACCATGGTGCCCACCCCAGCTGACCTAGGCTGCCGCTTCCCTATTCTTGTAATAATTGAACTCACTCCATGCAAGGTGCCAACTGGCATATGAGAGCAGACACTGCCCACTCCCAATGCCCACCCTGCATGGGTACAGCCAATCATTTAAGCAGCAAGGTCTTATGAAGTGGTACAGCTTTTTGTACTGATGCTCATCGAGGTTGAGATGGCAGTTTTTTAGTTTTTCTGTCAAAAAAATAACTATTAAGGTGACTTTGTCGGTTTGTCCGCCCTCAGATCTTACAAATTACTGAGGCTAGATGGCTGCAAATTGATATGTTGATCATCCACCCTCTAATCATCGAACATACGAAATTGCAGCCCTCTAGACTCAGTAGTTTTTATTTTATTTAAGGTTAAATTCAGCCAAAATCGTGGGGCTGGCATAGGTATAGGGCAGGCCACCACCAAGCCGTGACTGAAAGCTTCATGGGCCGCGACTCGTACAGAAAATTCTATTGCGCCGAAGAAACTTTTGCATACTTTTGCTTTTTTTTTATTTTAATTCTACCCTATTCATTTTGAATGAATTGTGCGATTCACGCTTGATGAACATTAAATTATTTCGCCAAAATATCGAGCAAACGGAAACGAGTTACTGGGAAGAAATGAAGATTCAGGATATGAGTTCTACAAAGGTAAGAATGCTACTTGGCGGTGTTCCTTGTCCTCACCAGATAATGAAAATTGCTTGACCACAGAAACCGGTTCCACCAAACCCTTTTGAGAGATGGAAAATTGGTGTTGTCATATCCAGCCTGTTCCAAGACGTCAATAATCTACCTCACGATTAGGATTCCTAACTGGAAGGGCTCTGGAAAATTCACCCTCATTTTGTGGAATTACTGGCAATGTTATATTGCCATTGTGCGGTGTTACATAAATTCCCCATGTACATACATGCAACATTGTTTACAACTAAACATGAGATCATTATATAGTGTATAATGTTGTCATATTGAGTTGTAAACAATGTTGCATGTATATACATGGGGAATTTATATAACATCACACAATATCAATATAGCAGTGTATAATATATACTGCAGTTTGTAAGTCTGTATCTTATGGCTACAGACAATGAAAGAACCATCCATTGGTCACACATGCAGTGCTGAAGAAAATCTACTTTTATCAAAATCCCTGTAGCGGTTAGTGCAATCAGTGTACCTCACACGGTGCACTGTAGGTAATGTATAATTTGAAGGTTCTCTGCACCATTCCTTCGGCTCATAGTTGTAACGCCTGCCTTTCCTTTTACTTTACCTCCGTTCATATTTTTCTGCCATTTGACTTTCCTCCCTCTCGTAACAATTGTTTCATAGTGAAACTGCCAAATTTTATTCCTTTTAAGGCTTTAAAACCTCCTTTACCCTCAATTTCCTTTTCAGCGCCGAATGACCTCATAGGTCCTAGCGCTTGGCCTTAGGCCTAATTTTTTTCCAATTTCAACTTATAAGAAAACCAAATAAAGACAAAAAAGTAAAGAAAAAAAAAATAGCAATCGATTCAAAAGCCTAGAACTCACATCTGTACATTTGATAAAACTTCTTTGATTTTCTCGTCGTAATGAATTTCTTAAAATAATTTCATAAAGAAAGCTCACAAACTGACTTATCTTCCTCTTCTGTTTATCTCAATTACGTCCCGCTAAGCTATCTGTAGGTGAATTTATTACTTCCTAACATATTCCCAGTGCTACGTTGGCGTTAGGATTGTGCAGACGAAGAGCATGCATAGTTATATGTTATATACGGTCTGTTATACAAATTCAATTTAGACACTAAGTTGGACATCCTGCAAAGCGTCCCTTCATGAATTTCAAAGACTTCCGGCGACACTGCAGTTTCAGAGGGATTTCCAACCCGATGCGAGAGACATTTTAATCGCTTCGATATCTCGATTGATATCCAGGCTTTCACGTTAAAGCCTTCTGTAAAAAGGGTAACATAAGGGAAGAAAATATAATACGATTAGAGAGAAAATTGACGTTTGATTGGACTGAAAGGCCAAGTGCGATGACTTGTTTATCACCGGATTTAATGTTTTCATCTCAAGATCATTTCCGATTTGCCAGATAACTGAATGGTTCATAAATATAATTTCTCGTGAGCAGGGTTACAAGATTATGATCTTGAATTAAACATTTTTAACTTTCAGATGGCTACAGGAGAATTCTTTCCTATTCAACCTGAAACCGTTCATACTTCACTCTCGCTTTTAAAGATTTCAGAAAATGGCTGAGTAGAAATTTCATTTCTCAGTACGCATATTTATTTAGAAAGAGAATTCAGATCAGGTATTTGATAGTGTCTCTGTCCCCTTTATCATTTCTCCCGTGTCCTGGTAGCGCCTTGCCTGTCTTAGCGTATACCATAGGGATGCTTCTGTACAGTAACAAAGTTAGTGTATATGGCAGACAATATTCCCTACAAACAGACCGGGTGGCGTCAGGTCATCTTGAGAGCCAGGGTTTCTTGTTTTAGGTTTTCTGTATCCCGGGATTTGGGGACAAGTTTGAACCTTCGCGGGAAATCCCGGGATATACCGAGATTAGGCATAATAACAAATACCCTATGAAAATCAACATCTCCTGGAACTTGTTGAATTTCGTGTTACGTATTATCATTTTCATTCAACTAAGGAAATCTTTATGGTATATACTGGTACTTTATCATGTTTATAATTGGAAGTTTGAACAGAGATTGATATGAATTATATTATTTTACTAACGTAGTAAGGAGTAAAATTATACGCAGCATGACAACATTTGCACATTCTTAGTGGAAATGTAATACCTGAAAGGATAAAAGGATCGTAAGTCCAGTTAAGCTCATCATAGTTCATAGGGAATTGTAGATAATAGTTCTTAGCCCTACGATGAGCATAATAGGCCTTACAATTGTCTTATCCTTTTGTGAATTCAGGCTTTGTTGTTCATGAAATAACTTTTCAGGAAGCATAAGCAGTCAATACTTTTGTCTATCAGCCTTGTTCTTATTTTGTTAATTAAAAGCCCAGCAGCCGAGAAAGCCCTTTCACCTACAATTGAAGTTGGTGGCACAGAGTGGAGGGCCTGAAATAACTTCTCTAAATTATGTGTCCTCTCTCCCGTTGCCTAAAATAAACTGAATTCTTTCCCAATATACCGGCAGCCATATTCCCTCCTATTTGTACCTTGAGTCTGTTCTGTTGCTGCCTGAAGTTTGTCGGTTAGTGTCGTTTTTGCATCTGAAGACATCTGACGAGACTAGAGGATGGCTATACAATTTGCAGTTCCTCCTCGGTGGCGGTGCTGACTGCAGGTTCTTGATAACATTTTTTAGCTGCTTTCGTGAGGATGTACACTGATCTGGGTGAACTTGTTAGTCCTTCTGCACTAGTAAGGTTATCATAAGGCCTGCAAGAACTGAACTCCTTTTATTTACTCTTTTGTGTAGGGAACTTATAAGCTTCTTTGAAAATAGAGAATTCTGTTCATTCAGTATAAATGAATTTTCCCTCAGAGCCAATCGCTGCAACATGTCTACTAAGCTATTCAACCTAGTTTCTGAGTTCAGTTTCATCGTCAATTCTTTCCCATACTCACTCACGACATGCTTCCGTAGTTTTTCGTTTTTTGTTGGTGTTCGTTTACAGATTTTCACAATTCTAATCTCACCGTATTTTCTAAATCATCGTCTGATACCAATTCTAAAACATTACTCAACTCCTCTTCTTTAGTATCTAAAAAAGTTAAGTATATTCTAAAAATGTAAAGTATAGTTTATTGTAACCAGACTACTGAGCTGATTAACAGCTCTCCCAGGGCTGGCTTAAAGGATTAGATTTTTTATGTACGTGGCTAGGAACCAATTGGTTAACCTATAGCTTATTGAGGGATCCGAATCAAATTATATCATGAAATGAATCTCTAATCACCAGAAATAAATTCCTCTGATTCCTCATTGGAGGCAGCTGGGAGCGAACTTAGGCTACCTGAATGACAGGCGAGTACGGAACCGAGGAGCTTTCTTCAGTTGCTATTGCACTAGTAGTTCAGTACAATCCTGCTCTTGGATCTCGGTGAGGCCTTGAATTTCAAACTCATCAATGTTCTTGTACAGTACATCGGAAACTGCTAAGCGTATTCCATAAGGATAACCCAAATGATGATGTGTTCATCATTTCACCAAATTTTACCATGACACTAACACCATCAGTTACACTTCTTTTTATTTTTACAAATTTCCAGAAGACTATACTGAAACCGAGTTATATTTGTTTCCAAAAAGTTTGTTTAAGATGTTCCCCGTTGAAAATAAATTTTACAATCACGTATCTGACAAAAGAAAGCGTGAAGTTTTATATTACAAAATGGAAAATGATGGAGTTAGGTTTGGGTTATCTTTGGATGAATATACATCGCTAAAAAATAAGCGTTACTTGAATATCAATTTACACAATAGTGGTTCTTTTTGGAATTGAGGAATGGTGAGAGTTGTAGGTTCACTTTCAAAGAGTTGTAGGTCCACTTCCAGAAGTTGTAGGTTTACTCGGCCAGTTTATTCATAACCACCTCAACTGCAGCTTTTGCTGGAAGTGAACCTACAACTCTCACCATTCCTCAATTCCAGAAAGTACCACTATTGTATAAATTGATATTCAAGTAATGCTTATTTTTTAGCGATGTATACTTATCCAAAGATAACATAAACCCAACTCCATCTTTTTCGATTTTGTAATATAAAACATCACACTTTCTATTGCCACATATGTGATTGTAAATTTATTTTCAACGGGGAATATCTTAAACAAACTTTTTGGAAACATATATAACTCGGTGCAGTATAGTCTTCAGGAAATTTGTAAAAATAAAAAGAAGTCTGTATTTAAGGGAAGTTAACTCGGCAAGTCTTCCAGTTTATCATCTTTCAGTGAATGTTACATTTTCAAAATCTATAAATAAATATAAATCTTTGATATTACACTATAGATAGATTTGATTCCTTTTCCTGTCTAATAGAAGGGTGGGATAAATAAATATCTGGGTGTATTGTACGGTTTGGGGTGTTCTCTGCTCTAAGTGTGTTCTACAATCTAGGTGTGTATTACGCTTTGAGTTTTTACCATGCAACGCCGGGTACATCAGCCGGTGATTGATAAAAATTCCATATACCACTATGCCTGAACTAACCATAGCTCATTGTCCTGCTAAGCCTTGCTAGTAGGATTTTTTTTCAAGTATTAACTTACACAGTTCTCAATTCCTTACACAGATACTTGCCACCCTTTATCTACACACAGTTCTCAATTCCTTACACAGATACTTGCCACCCTTTATCTACAATTACTTCAGTTTTCTGTAAGGAATAGTTATTTCTCTTATGCATAAGAAAAAGGTCATATTCCTGTTACATCTATGGCATTCTTTATTTAAGGTCATAGAAGTGACAGAAAGACTGACCTTAATAATATGATAGTTTTTTGACTGAGAAAAAACAAATTAAGTGATGAAAGAGAGGGGGAATGTGGATGAATTGTTTTTTATAATTCGGTAGGGTTAAGAAATGTAAGAGGGAAGATACAGTATTCAGAGAACAGTAAAGAGGAATTGTATATAAAAAATGAAAGAAAAACAGTGATCCTGGGCCAGACTGATGCTTCAGATTGCATTTTTTTTTTGCATTTTTTTTTTTTTTTTTAGCAAGGACCGCTAACTGAAGGAGAAAAATCTTCTCTTCCTCCACCAGATTTTTGTGCTTGGAACTGTTCATATTAGGAAAGAACTTATATAAAGTAGATCATTGGATTTGTATCCAATGAGTTGTTGTATGATAGCGCTTTATTGAACTAGAATTTCAAAGCGGCAACTGAATGAAAAAGGTCAGCTATTGAAGATGACGGAAACGAACCCTTAGGAATAGCGGGCTTTTATAATGACCGCATAAAATGTATATATATGTAAGGCCTAGGGTTTTTGATTAATAATATATTGCCAATATGTTCGCTGTGACCTATGGAATGTGGAGAAGCAACGACCCGAGGAAAGCTGACGAATAGTTTCTGTGGGTGGCGTGACATAAAACTGCATAGTTAGACAAGTCAATGTACTTAGTTCATGAACTCTTCTCAAAGCGCCTTTGTGAAACTGGTTGCAGCCAGAATTGTGAGGCGCTAACGAAGTGTGCGTTTGTGTGTGCGTGTGCGCCTCTTCCTTTTAAATTCTATGATACACAAGTCTATAGGGGATTTTGATAGAGGCGTCTTTGGAAGAAAGGCAGGATGCCGTGGTGCTCACCGGGAGTCTCTTTATAATATAGTGCTTTAAATAGTCCGGCTGCATGGGTGAGTTTTGAACTGTTTTAGCCAAAGAGTGGCTTGTTATCTATTTGACATTTTTATAAGGATATCCAATCTTTAATCTCTGATTGTTAAACTTGTGTGTGTACTTACCGGGGTGTTTCTATGTCTTTGAAACAGACGGTTCTAGCCGAACCATCATGGGGGACCGAGAGGGAGTCCCGAGGGGGAAATAGACTTTTGGTGACCGTTACTATTTAGACATTTTACTATTGGGGGTTTTTGAGTTAGTCAGTAAGACTTGGATCATTATCTTTTGTTACTTAATAAATGTTTATTTTATGATGCAACTCTCATTTTGACTACCTGTTAGAGTGGAGAGAAAGAGGTGAAGAGAGAGAGAGAGAGAGAGAGAGAGAGAGAGAGAGAGAGAGAGAGAGAGAGAGGTATCGCTTAGAGAGGTTTGTTTGTGGTTTGCCTTGACGCTCGAGTTACACGTTTACCAAATGAATAATGGGGAAATATCCTCATTACAGGTTTGGTGGCAGGCGGCGAAAAAGGTTTTTTTTATCCCTGGGAACGCCAATGAAGAGGTAGGTGACTAGTTAGAAAATAAAGGGGTTATGGCTTAGCAATAGTTTTCGAACGACAAAGCCTTTGGGGGATGGTGGAAAATTGTTAAATTTTTGTTTTCAGTTACTTAGTGAGAAAAAAATGAGAAATATCTATCCGTTAACTGTGCAAAGGGGAGGGGAAGGATTTTTATAGGGTCAGCATTTTGCCCAGAGCGAGACGCTTCAAGGAGCGGGCCAGCGGGGAACAGTCAGTTGGTACTAAGATGTTTGTGAAGTGTGATTCCCGAGACAGTCGTGCATGTGTCACTGCCGTGCATTACGCGAATTCCGAGTTCTTTTTGTTCCCATTATGGAGTGGTGAGTGTTAAAATACAGTTTATCAAGGGGAGGGTTTTTTTTTTTAAATATTTCATTGAAATGGGATTGGTTTAAGAGGTAAAAAAATTTTCTCTTTCTTTCTTTCTTTCCCCATAGTAGCAGAAGTGACGTGTTTTCTTTATTTGCGCGTGTTTGTAATAGACGTATTCGTCTTTGTTTGATATAAGGGTGTATAAAGATGTGTTTATGCATGAGAACTGTGCTTAGATAGCATATTTTGCTTGGAGACAGAGCGGCCACACAATTTTACGGGCTCAGCACATTTCTGCTAACCGGCGCAGAGAGGTGCATTGCAAGGGGACTACTGGTCTGCCTCGGGGTGATCTGTCGCTTGACTGAGGGGTTGTTCTAACGGGAGGGTGAAACTTTTTTTTTCTCAGTGTGGGTGAACTCCTCCTTTCTTTTTTTTTTCTTTGTCGGGCTGTTGGAATATGAGTCTGGCCTTGAAAATGAAGGCTAAGACATCAGCTGATTGATTAGTTGATGAAGTGAAACGCCCGTAGAGTCTTTTTTTTAGAAAAGAGATTTTTTTTTCTCTCTTGGATGATGAGAAAAGGAAATAAAAAGAGAATTGAAATGCATTGTATGGGTGTATGTTTTCCTTATGCCTCGGAAGACACAAAAGGGGAGACACAGATTATTATTATTTTTTCTTATTGTGTTGGAGGGATTACTTTGAAAATGGTGCCGAACGGTAATGCCCGATGCCGTGAATGGTGTTGATTGTGTGGGTGTGGCAATGGTGGTATGTCATGGTGGTGTATGCTGGAGAAATTGTGTGTCATAAGGTTCAGCATTACTGTTGTGCGCTATTTTGAATTACACCCTTACTTGAGATCTTTCCAAGACAATTGTTACTATGGAGAATTATTATTATTATTGTTATTGATAATTATTATACTTGAGATGTGTCACGGGAGGGTTGCTTAAGTATAATTATCATTATGGGAGACTTGTTTTTACGAGAGATTTGAGATATTTCATGGGAGATTATTTTATAATTATTACTGATAATTATTCATGGAGAATTATTACAATTAATTAATGGGAGAAGTCTTGTCTTAATTATTTGTTGAGTTTTTGTAACTTTGGAGAATATTTCAGTCATTCATGAGGGATGACTTTTGCTGAATCTTGAATGAATCTGACTGAATCTTGGTGAA
>NC_087203.1:23168778-23183778 GCF_015104395.2 Macrobrachium nipponense
TGCAAGTGCGAATAAAATGTTTTAAAAAATTTCTTGCATTTAAAATACACGAGTACGTTAACATTCGAAAATGGCATGAAATCAATGAGGCTGTCGAGGGCTTGTGGGGAGGGCAATAAATAGAACAGCCATAGCTGCATTAGCTGGCAGGCGGGAAACTTCAGCTAATGCATAGCTAATCGCAATGACATTGTATTTTCTTTTCATATATATATAATATATATATATATATTATATATATATATTATATATATATATATATATATACTATATATATATATATATATATATATATATATATATATATATATATTTGAGTAAACAGACTTTGTTGTTATAATAATGTTATTTTTATAAGCATGCAATAAAACTGTGCGTAAACATTGAACGATAGAAGTCTTGGGATTTGAACCGTTCGTGAACATAGGTCAAGTGTAGACTGGGCCATACTAATGAGATAATTCATATATATTGAATCTCGGCGTTTGTTTGTGTTTTCCCTGAGTAGACTGTTTGATATATACCCGTGTTTTGTTTGCCTGTTGATATATTATCGATACAATCGGCATGTGTATTATTTATACAAGAAAGGGCTTGGGTTCTTTATTTATATAAACATTCAAATGTGAAATTGAAGAAATGGTTTAGTATTTATCAGAAGCCAACAATATCGGAAACGTTTATTGTCAGCCAGTCACGCCCATGTTCAGATCTTCAGCCGTGGGTGGACAGATGAAATGAATCGACGACTATAGTACGTCCTATACACATTTTGTGGAAACATTCGAAGGGTCTTATGGGTTTCTTGATATCAATTGTCAAAGCTACGTTATCATAACTTACTCACTTAACCCTCTGGCACCCACGGGATGCATAGGGCCTCAATGGATTCACGCCATATGTCTTTCCTGTGCCATCTCTCGGAGCTCGACCCAATTCTCAGATCCAACCTCCCTCCGCATTGTCATCAGCCAAGTTTCCCATGGGCTACCACGTCTTCTCCTGCCCAGCGGCTTCAATTCAGGTACATTCTGGACTAACTCATCTTCTCTTCTTAAAATATGCCCCATCCATCTCCATCTTGATAATCCAACTATATCATTCACATTGGGCACCCCTGCCACCTCGCAAATTTCCCCATTTGTTATATGCTGCTGCCATTTGATTCCCAAAATCCTTCTCAGTGCTTTATACTCAAAGGCAAGAAAGTTTGCATCAGTTGTTCAGTGCTGTACCACGACTGGTGCCCATATGTTAATATCGATCTTACAAGTGAAATGTAAATTTTGATTTTGCTGTGAATCGATCTTTGATTTGACCTCCAAACTGTTATTAGCTGCCCATTGCATTGTTCTTGTTCTGCCCTCCCTTATTCTCCCCTTGAATTCTGTAACTAGTGATCCATTGCTGGTAATAATGGTTCCCAAATATTTGAAAGTGTCTGAGTTGGGTAGTATTACTCCTCCGATAAAGCAGTTCGTCTAATCACCACTGAATCATGACACTGGATGGTTATTATACAATGTCTGGGTTGCGGATTTGGACGCCCTAAAATTACCATCCCAAGTGCATCTCGGTTGAAATAACTGTTCAGATAACTGGAAATAATGATATCTTGGTTAGCACTTAGGTTTTATATATATATATATATATATATATATATATATATATATATATATATATATATATATGTAACCTGAGTGCTAACCTAGATATCATATATATATATATATATAGATATATATATATATATATATATATATATATATATATATATATATATATATATTATTAATTTTACAATTTTAATATTCATATACATGGACATATCCGGATAAGGTAGAAGGGGAGTGAAAAGCTCGGCTTAAGAGAGGTATATGTGCATAAAAGTCAAGATAGGTTTATATACAAAAGATTACAAAGTGTCTGCATAAAACCATGAAACAAGGTCTTCGTTCAATTAACTTTTTCATTTTTGTTTTCGTAGACAGTCAGCATTACCAAAGTCCTATTTATGTGCTATATTGGTAGGGTGACCAGGCGTCCCCCACAATACCCTGTTTTGAATTTGCCCCATTGCATATGAAAATCGTAATAAAATGCTAATTGTTCAAAAATGAGAGTAAATTATTTTTTTTTCTCGAAGCATCTAAGGCTCTTGCAGGAGCATATTGGTTAATGTAAAAATGGTAAAAATGGGTTTTGCTTTTGTTTTAGTCTTCATAGGATAATGTCTATTAAGTTTTCCTGCAGTTAACGCATGTATTGTTTGTGTTTTACAGAATGTATTGTAAATATAATTTAAAGGGGATATTGCCATCATTTATTATATTTTTGACTAAATTGTAAATATATATATATATATATATATATATATATATCCTGTATATATATATATATATATATATATATATATATATTCTAGACAGAATTTGGCATGTGGCCATCATTTGACCCAACTTAGATAATAGGGTAGGTCCCAAAACCCGTACTTCAGCGCCATCCCATTCCCCTTCCGCATCCCCCTCCCCCTCCCCCTTTCCCTTTTTATGTGGTAAATAAACTACAGGTTTATCATACCTCATTTCATGTGAAATTACACCAGAATATAGAATGATATTATTGAAAATGCTTTTCTTTACTGTGATTATTAATTCTGTATGAAGGTTGTGTTTCGGTTTAGTGGAGGTTGTGTTTAGCTATAGGTGGGGTATATGTATGTTTAGGTTTAGTGGGGGCGTGTGTAGGTTTGTTTAGTGAGGGGTGTTTAGGTTTAGTGGGGATGTATTTAGTTTTGAGGTGATGATAACTTTAGCAGGGCCATGTATTTAGGTTTAGTGAGGGGTGTGTTTACAATTAGTGAGGTGTGTGCGTGTTTAGGTATAGTGGCGACGAGTTTAGGTACAGTGGGAATGCGTTTAGGTTTAGTGAGAGGTGTGTTTAGGTTTAGTGGGGGTGTGTTTTTATGTTTGGTGGAAGATGTATTTAGATTTGTTGGGATGGGGGTGAGGCTTAGTGGTGGCCGTGTTTATGTTTAGTGGTGGTGTATTTTTGGTTTAGTGGGGGTGTGTCTATAGGTTTAGTGAGGGGATGTGTTTAAGTCCAGTGGGGTGTGCATTTAGGTTTAATGGGTGATGTTTGTGTTTGGGTTTAGTGAGGGGTTTCAGTTTGGTAGGAGGGATGTTTAGGTTCAGTGGACTGTGTGTGTTCAGGTTTAGTAGGTGCATTTAGGTTTAGTGAGGGATGCATTTGAGGGATGCTTTAGGTTTACTGGGAGTGAGTTTATGTTTAGTGTTGTTGTACTTAGGTTTAGTGGTGTGTTTTAGTTTTAGTGTGTTTAGGTTTAGTGGGAGGGGGTGTTTATGTTTAGTGGAGGATGTGTTTAGGTTTGGTGGAATGGATTTAGGTTTATTGGGTGTTGTGTGTTTAGGTTTAGTGAGGGAATGTTTAGAGATTAGCAGGTGTTAACTGATTTTCTTTCCGAAGCAGTGAAATGAAAGTACCCTTTTCCAAATGTAACCGTTGGAAGGTGCCCTGGTTTACCCTTCATCACGAAGAGAAAGAAATCAGATTTCTTGGGATATCACAGAAATAGAGTATATAAGAGAAGCTCTGAATTTTAGTGTTTGGAAATTTGCTTGTGGCATCAAAGAAAGGCTTGTGACATCTTAATTCAATGTTTAATCATTTCTTCTTCGTTCTCAAAAGATAGAATAAATCGAGATCTAAAAAGATAGAATAAATCTAGTTAGGCCTATCTGAGGCGAAAGTTTCCCAGCTCACCGTTATACACTCTATAGTACGTTTACTTTTCTAAGATCGCTGTGGTGTGGCTTGTACAGATATACGTTACCAATTTTCATGCTATGGCAATCATATTAGCTTCATGGAGTCTATTGGAATAGCTTTCATTTCTTGAAATGTGCTTTGTTTGCATCAGATATTTTGACTATATCTTATTTCGTATATTCTTCATTAAAATCTCAGTTTCATTAATGCAAATGAATATATGGCATATTTTTTCCCCGGCGATGCCAGATCTGAGTTTAGGGGACCTATGATTTTTAAGAGGATTTAAAAGGTCATGGTCAATATCATTAAAGGATACTCGCTCTCGATTACCCTCTGTGATAAGTATGGACCATTCTATATACATTGGTATGGACAGCCCAGCCCAAGTGACTCCCGTAAACGTCTTCACCCACCACCTGAGGCCAAGGAAATAGTTTATAATTTCCTGAAATACTTCATTTTATAAAAACACCATGAAGGTCCTGTAACTGATGTTTCGAAGGCTATCCAGAGAACATCTGAAGCAACAAAAGTGTCAGAAATGACTATTCGTAGACTTAACAAGGAAGCAAGAGAGGCGGGAAATATAGTGGAATCTCAAGTGTTTCAAAAAAGAAAAGAGAAAGTGAGTCCTGTGACTGACTTGGATGATTTTGATAAAAATGTTATGCAGAAGGAAGGAAGAGAAGGAATGAGTGGTTGTCTTTTTAAGGGAATAATATGAGATGAATTTATGTCTCAACTCTAAACACCGGAGCCAACAGGCCATTCAGCGCATCTATAATTATAGAAAGAGAAAGAAGGAATAGCTAAATAGAATCGGGAATGAAAATAAAATTTAAGAAAAAAGTTAACAGGGAAGAAGCAAACCCTTTCCCTAGACTCCCAAGGTCTAAAGCGAATCCTCCTAAGGGTTATATATGCGGGAAGCATTTAATGGGACTTACATACTCTGCCTTTTTTACCTTACCCCACCGGAGCGATCTTAGAAAAATAAACACACTATAGTACTTTTGAAACTGCCTCCATTAATTGCAACCACCCTTTCTTCACTCCATTTCTCTCTCTGCTCTCTCTCTCTCTCTCTCTCCGCACCCCCCCCCCCCCCCCCTTATAAAACTAATGGTTTGAAGAGACTGGTATTCCATTCATAAAAATCTATTTTTATAAAACTGATATAAATATTTGTGTGTGTGTACATCGTGACTCAGTTCAATTTTGTACGCTTGATATATTTACTACTTTTATCCACATGCCAATGAAGAATTATATTTATTGCTTTGGGAATGAATACATGGAATACAAACAAAAAAATAAAATGAGAAAAGAGTAAATATCCGGAATGTCATTGCTGTAATGCTCTGGGTTGGACTCTAATCTACTTTGGTGGGAACTGGCTGCAACATTTTCAGGAAAAATTAGGGGCTAACATCTGGTCAAGCGACCAGTTTTAGCTTTATTATTATTATTAATATTTTCCTTGTGGGGAGGGGGGGGGGTGGAGGGGGGGGCCGGTGAGGGGGAGCTGGTTAGGGTGTCGGGTCCCGGTACAGTTCTTAACGGCCTTGGAATGTGATCGTGCACAATTCCTTTTTTGATATTTATTTTTTTTTATTAACTTGTCAAGTATGGTTTTTATACTTTACTGATATACAATTTTAATGATAAATATTTTACTTTGGCTTATTAGACAAGGAGCAAGGAAGGACCCGTAGAAAATAAGTTCATTCAACCCATAACTACAGAAAGGCCTGAGTCACACCATAGGTAGTTAGTATGGACCCTCTAGGTCACTGCTAGGTACATAGGTAGTAGTCTCTTATTTTCTACAGGCGAATTTATAAACCAATGTAATGTTATAAGAGTTAGTCAAATTTATATACTTGCAGTCAGTGAGAACTCCAACACCTGAGCAAAGGTTCAGATAAGTCGACTTCGTCCCTCCCCTTCATCAGTTCCCTCTTCCCCCCGTCCTCCTCGCACACCTGTCCTTCTATCACCTCTCCCCCTTTCCACTCCCTCCTCTTCCCCCTCCAGCTCTCTCTCTCTCTCTCTCTCTCTCGTCTCAATGTCACAACACACTGGGAAATATAAATACATACATTGTACACTATTATATCCTCATATGATTTTGCCACATTATAACTCACAACAATGAGTTGGGTGGTTGTTGCAAATGAGCTCCATTATGATGTTCAACCTCATTCTACTGTGTTGCCTAAGAATTGTCTGGGGAATTATATTTATGATCTTAGGTTGTAAGTGTGTATGGTCATTTTTCTGCACCTGTTGTTCGATTGTTCTTATAATGTGGTGAGATAGATTGGGCAGTGGTCATAATTATTCTACAATTGGATGGTGTCAGGAAAATTGTAAAATAATTAATATTAGTTATAGAATTAATGGATAATGAAACACACAAGAATTCGTAGATTTCATATTAATAGTCATCGCTGTCAAGGAATAGCTCATCCTCATCATTACAGTCAAAAGTGACAATGACGGGTTCCACATTGTCATGGATATTGTCAGCGGACCAGTAATCCTCATCAAACTTCATGGTTCGCCGAACGGCACCTTCCCAAATCTGCTTCTTCTAACCTACACGACCTGTCTTCCTCCATGTGGTAATGCAGGAGTGATCGAAGAGCTTCATTGCGTCGGCATACAATATCAAGGGACTTATCGCGCATACGTTTTTCTCTTTGATGCCTTCTACCGGAATCCCATGCCGTACAACACAAGTGATCTCGCTGTCTCCGACGTCTCACTGGGAGTAATATCAGCCCTCCTTAGCTCTTCGGTCAGGGGAACAATAGTGAAGTTTTCTTTTGCAGCAAACGTTGTATGTGCTAAAGGTCGAATGGCTTCAATCGTGAAATTGTCAAAGACAGGTGATATAGTGGAGGGTGTCGTGGAGTCGAATAGTGTAATGGCGAGAGTGCTCGCCGTCTCAAGGCAAGTCTTGCTGGGAAAGTAGGTAAGGTTGCACCATCACTCGCAATGCATTTGTTGTCCCACCCATCACACGGGCCACACGTTCATAAGGCCTGTCTGAGAAGACAGAAAAGCATATCAATGGAAAAAACCGATTACTTAGGAACACTTGGGTTTGATGATAGTTATCACGTTATTAATATCAATATAATTTCACAAAAAATTTTTATTGTTGCGAAATTCGTTGCATAAGGCTATACATAAAAAGAGGTATTGAAGCGCACATGAAGTACCTAGCCACAAACCGCTGTCTGGGATCGCCTGCCAGTGAACATTTATAGTATAATATTGATCAAATACAGCATTCAAAACTGCCAACCGAATCAGTTGTCCATTAACCATCAATTCTAATATTACCACACCCAACATTTCTATTCTTAAACTATTAAACAAAATTACTTGAGAATAACTATGTGTAAGATTTTAAATCTCCCAGTGTGCAGTTTAGAGAGAGAGAGAGAGAGAGAGAGAGAGAGAGAGAGAGAGAGAGAGAGGAGGTGGGTGGGGGGGGGGGGGGGGGGGGGGGGGGGGGGGGGGGGGGGGGGGGGGGGGGGGGGGGGGGGGGGGGGGGGAGAGATGATAATAGGATGGGTGTGCCAGGGGGATGGGGTTGGCTTGTTGGTGGGGAAAGGAGGGAACTGAACCTTAGCTCAGGTGTTTGGGATCTCACTGACTACAACTTAAACTCCTAAATTTAAAAAATTGACTAACTCCTATAATAACATTATAAATTACGGTGGAGTGTTGGAAACATTGTGTCAGAATGTCATACCTGTCCGACAAATAGCCTTGAAGATATTCGAGAAAAACGATGCCATATCGGGTCTAAAATGGTTAATAGTATAAAATAACTAGAACCTAACATGCCAAGAATATTTCCGAGCAATAGAGAGGGCCCCTCAAAATCAACGCAGAAAATCACCTTTAAAAGACACCATATGCACGATGAGACTCGTATCAAAATGTATGAAAGCTGTACTTAATCAACTATAAAAGACTGAGTCTAGTATGGACCTGAATATAATGGCCGTTATGCCATCATACAGCAACGCAATGTTTGTGTTCCAATCATACATTTGATATGTAATGTGTCCTAAAATACTTCCTCTGGCCATGACGCTTTATGGGTCCTAACAGTTTCATTTATTTTTGAAAGGTTTCGCATCTCGATAAAAACAAAGGATATTCTTCGAAAGTCCTTATATAGTATACTAAAACGACGCGACCGTTACAGTAAGACTCGTATCAGATTCTCAACGTATGAAATCTAACTTAAACATTTTAATGAAACTCCACACAAATCTTATATACCTGTTAGAACTGTACAAAGGCTCAAGAGAGAGAGAGAGAGAGAGAGAGAGAGAGAGAGAGAGAGAGAGAGAGAGAGATTTACATAGGATCAATGAAACCCACTAGCCTTCGTTCAAATGGCCTTTAGGTTCAAGTCTGCGTGACTTCGAGAACATGTGGGTGTGGTTTGTGTGTGTGTGTGTGTGTGACATCCTGATGTTGTCGGTGTTCTTTCTGTTCATTTCATAAGCATTTCCATTTCTTATTATTTATTATGAATCACTTTTTGTAATTGGGTCAGATGTACAATACTCTTCTGCAAGTTCTTATATTGTTCTTATAAAAACTTTAGGCTAATGAAGAAAATAATGACGAAAGTATACCATGCCAAGACTGTGGATGAATTTTGCAAATCCTGCTTTATGGTCTTATAGACTCCCTTTATAAGTTACAAAGATTTGACACAACTATATATTGTTCCTATCTGAAATATATCCTAGTATGTTGTGAAGCCAGTGGCATAGGCCTAGAGGCCAGAATCATATATTTTATTAATTAATTAATTAATTATTAATTCTTATTATTATTTATTATTATTAATTATTATTATTATTTTATTATTATTATTATTATTTTCTTGAGGTATCACAGTCCTCCAATTCTGACCTGGATGGTATTATTATTATCATTATTATTATTATTATTATTATTATTCTTATTATTATTATTTATTATTAATTTTATAATACGTTGTTGTTGCCATTATGCAGAGTCTGCACACATTAGGTGTGCCGATAATGTCCGAACTGATTATAGCCTTCTATTCCTAAAGTAAAAGTAAAATAATAAAAAGTTAGAATTAACTGCATTTCTTGTAGCGAAAATTAGTCACCACATCGCCTTATATATATTATTTAATTATTTTTTCTTTCAAACTGAAGAAAAAACCTGCAGGGAGACTAGACCCATGTAGCCTTGGCTCTAGCCTAAGCTATGACTTGTAATAACTTATTGCAAGTATCAAAATCATGCTTTATATGAAAAAACTGCGAAAACGAAAAGAAGTAGTAACTTTGAACTCATATCACAAATGCATCAATTTCTATCAGTAGACTATGCTCTGCTTAACTTTCCTTCTTCACTCCATCGCGACATCCTCTTTCAGTTTCACTATATCCAGTCACGGTGAGCCGAGGGATTCATGCTACAGTAACGTATTTAGTTTTCGTTCTGAAATATTATTGTTTTTCACGATCCACTATATTTCAGTGATAAGATTCTACGTAACAAGTGACCAACTTGTCCTCTCATACAAACACGTTACAAAGTAAAACAACGCTTGTCCAGTACAAAAATAAAAAAATTCGCACGACTTTTGCTGCATACTGTGCATGGCCGCCAATTTGAAATGACTGACGGTAAAGCCTTAAAGAAATAAAAAATCGTTTATATGTGATTCAATTTCTTTTATCAATAATTGTCTCATTAGGTAATAAGGACGCTTTGTTCAATTAAGAACAAAATTAAATTCCACTCCTTTATTTAAAGTGATTGCTCTCTCCTTCACTCCCCTTCGGTCGAGGGGAGGAAAAAAGGGAGGAGAAAAAGCCAGGTTCAGACTATATGTGGATCTTTTTCCCTCTCTGGACATGACTCACAAGAGAAAAAGGAAATGGCATTTCGGGCGTGAAATGCCAATGAAAGGAACACTTTTAGTGCGGATATTGGGTTAGGAATCCAGGGTAGCTAAAGGGTGAGCCATTAAGCCTCTTTTTTTTTTTTTTTGTCTCTTTTGTGACTGTATTTTGTTAGCTGTCAAAGATATGACTATAAATTGTCAACAAGAGAGAATGATAAATTTGATAAATTCGTTACTTCATACTTTGTATTTGATCATAAAATCCAGCGTTAAATTAACTACACTGGATAACCACGTTATAAGAAAGACAAATCTTTATGTTAATATCCTCTTCCGGGTACATCCCATGAACATATCTCCGTATTTTATTTTAATAGTAATATACCATACAATACCAGAAAGTGTCTTTGTTTGCATTGTCTTAGAAAATCATCAAACTCTCTAAAACACGCTGGTGCTTCTTTTCATCACGTTGACTTTTTGGAAAATAGTTTTTTATACAAAATTTCCTCTCTGTCATTTGCATATTCTGCGTATGAACTGCACACATAATTCATTTCAGAAGCTCCAGTTTTTTTTCTTTTATTTACTAAAAAGCCTCATCTTTGCCTGTCTTGCCTTGCAACTCAGACAAAAAATAATATCAAGCTGCCATGGGGAAAATACGAAGGTTTCATGAAGGCTCAACTTTTCAGTGTTTAGAATAGGTTTAGAAAGAACTGAGAATGTCTGTGGAAGCCAGAGTTAGAATTCATGAAGGAATTCTAGAAACAACTTCCATATGATTGAATAGTGACATGATAGTGAACTATTAATATGAACTATCTACGTGGTAAGTAGCCTATGCTCTAAAAGGATCTGAAATGAATGTAGAGATACTTAGGGAGTAAAAAAGTGTAATATCAGTGGAAGGTTAGGTTGGTGAGTGGTTGGATTGATTTTTGTCTGTTGGAAGAACGGAGGATGGTAGGTCGAACAATAGAGTAACTATACTGTTCGAGAATAACCTACACAGGAATGACTAGATAAGGTGGAATATGTATTAGAAAATAAGAGGGCCTCAACATTCAGGAAGCGAAAGGGTGCACGGAAGGTAGAAGGAAATGGCCCATATTGTACAGGGGTTATAGTCACGCAGCTGATTAGTCTCCTGTTTTTTGTGTTGGAAGCTACTACTGATGTGGAGGTTTTTAGCTCTTTAGATTTATCCATAATTCAGTATGTTTATATATATTATAATATATAATAATATATATATATATATATATATATTATATATATATATATATATATATGGTTATTTTTTCTCTCTGCTATCTCTTTTCGAATTGGAGTATACCATTCTGGAGAATCTTGTTCTGCACTAAAGCAGCCTTTCCTCCTCAATACAGGTATGTCGTTACATTCGTATTTGAATTTCAAGATCATAGCAGAGGCGACTAAATGCTTGAAACTATTACTAACATTTATCATTACACAGGTAACCATGCACATTCTCTCTCTCTCTCTCTCTCTCTCTCTCTCTCTCTCTCTCTCTCTCTCTCTCTCTCGTACGATGGATCTCTTTTCTGTGATCTAAAGATTCCAAGGTCTTTTCTTATTGATTTAAAGAAAATCTTGTTAGAAAGAGCTACCTAATTATCTCCTTTCCATTACATTATTACTTGCACAGCTACTCACCTTAATTAGCTGACCCCCAAACTTTCATCTTAATCCTGAATAACACCCTCCATAGCGCTTCCTACTTCTACTTACTATGAGCTGGACCTTTTTTTCTTTACACTTGAGACCTACAGGGAATCTTATTTCTCTGTAACCGCTTCCTTGTGGTGTTAGCATTCATATTATCCACATCTTAATGGATTTTTACCCAGAAAAAACTAGATGATTTGATATAGATTCATCTTAAAAAACATATTCAATTATGATAGATTTTTTTTTAGTAAGCATTAATCATATAACTATTTATTTTAGCGAAGATGCATAAAACCATGCAAGTATCAATAGAATATAAATGGAAAATCTCTGTAACATTAAACATAATCAACCATGATTGCACCTAGATTCAACAGAGAAGTTGGGTGTGGTTGGTAACTTCTGATTTTTAACTTCTAGGACCCGATAGGTGAGAGCAAGATTCAAAGATGATAGTTTTTTAACGTATGCTACTAAACAAGTTGAAAGATTGTGGTAAACCGAGCACGAATTTATAAAGCTCATGATAATAAAACCTTATTAGTGGAAAATCATTTTTACAACCATCTAGATATCCAAACAAAAGGAGAAAGAGGCCAAAAATAAATGCAAAAAGTTCTTCAGGGAGAGAAGAGAGCAAAAGAAAGCAAAATAAAGTGAACAAAAATTCTTCAAGGAGATAAAGAGAGCAAAATAGAGGAGAAAGAGCAAAAAGAGAGCGAAAGATAGCATGTGAAACCGAGCATAAAATACCATTTTCGAGAGAAAGGCTCTTGCTGAAGCTACCTTCAGTTGACTAGGCCTAGTTCCGGGCATAGCAAGGCTTACAATGCGGGGCCATTGTCTGTTATTTAAGCAAGGATAGAACCATGAAGACCGACACCAGGACCTGACCTTGCACTTGCTGTATAAAAAAATAAGAAAGAGATCGAAAGCAACCAGAACACCAGTAAAATCACCACCTGGTTAAGTCGGAAGACAACACACCCCAACCAACCCTCTTCCTCCTCTACTCTACCTCTACCCACAATCGTAACTCCAACCGTGAAATTTAAGACTGAATTTGCGTAAATGATGAGTTTTTTTGTTTGGGATTTATATTACACACACACACACACACACACACACACACACACACACACACACATATATATATATATATTATATATATATATATATATATATATATATATATATATATATAATATATATATATATATATATATATAAAGAAGCACCCAAGCATGACTAATAGGCCTAGTGCTCGATTCTTAAAACAGGCCTCTGGTTATTCCTGACTAGAATAAAAAGGTTCTGAGAGAGAGAGAGCATAACAGGAGATACTCGAATTAAAATAATGCTCGCCAAACATATTCACACTCCGGATCGTATGGACAAGAATAGTCTTACTTATGCACTGAAAAAAATGTGAAACCCCCGAAAACCCATGAAAATTCTTGTTTTGTTTGACCCTGAATGCAATTCCACATGCACAAATTTGCACAATTTTGAAATTCGATGGAAAATTAGATTCAAATAACAAAGGCTGGAAAATATATTTCCTTGATTATTGAAATTAGGCCTAAGCCGCCTAACCATGTAGCCAATGCTCTAAACACGCATATAACTTGGATTTCGTTTGTTTTTTTTTCCTTTTCTTTTTTTACAACAACTTGTGTCTTATTTATATTTAATATAATCAGATGCTAAACTTCTTTGTGCTTTATCAGAATAAATCATAATAACTTTCGATTTACAAATCACATTAGGCTAATGCTTATGCACTCTGTTCCCGCTGCCACTCATTAGTGAACACTCGATATCACATATTGAGAGCCGCAGATGTTTCTTTTTCTTTTCTTTTAATAAGCATTATTGAACTAGCACTGACCATTCACTGGGGAAATACCTTCTGTGGTTCTACAGTTAATCACTGTTACGTATTATCAGATAAAGAGGATGACAATAATTGGAATTAAATATACTAACTGGCAATCCACGAGAGTTTCTAAAGAAGTACAATTAATTTTGAAATTTGTATCCTCACATTTGACGCTTATTGTATTTTTAATTTTTACTTTAACTTCATAGCAAACATGAATCCCTATCGTCATCCACCTTACCTTCACTGTCTTTCATTATTTAACTTTTCACTACATACACTTTATACCAACAGTGTAGGATGACAGACTATTCTTCAATAGTGTCTCTTCTTTAAGATCAGTGTGGACGTTCTCTACAATCATTAAATGCTCCGAAACAAATTTCGATAAGACTCTTGATCCTCTCCTTGAATTCCATACCTGCCAACGGCACTCTCTCTCTTTCACCTACCTCCTAAGTTGAAATGACCCTTCAAAACCACCTCTTTTTATTTTTTAGGACGTCTGTATCCACGTATTTGAGGTGCGATGTGTGAACAATAATATCCTTGTCATGAAGTTTTCGTCCATGCAAATACTTTGATAAATCTTCATCCAGAAATTGATATACGAGTCATCATTTTTACAGTTGTCGTCGTTATCTCAATATGATTAATTATTCCCTTTTATTCCGTCGTGGTTACAGCATTACCTAGCCTCATACCGGCACAGGCTCTTGCTAATGGCGCAGCCCGTACTCGTTTCTAGAATTCATAAAAGCTAAACAAGGAATAGCATTCTCGTTTTTAAAAAACTAACCTTATTTGTTCATGTTGCTCTTGAAGAAAGTCATCTTATTAAAAACTGTTCACTTCTGGCTCTTTGCTATAAGATTTATTCCACAAAGAATCATATGTCCAATTCACATTCACACGACCCTACTTCTCGGAAGGAGTCGCCGCATTTACACAAATCATTCACTCCAAAGGTTCTTCAGCCCTTCCTTTGGTGTAGTCTTGAGAAAATTTCTTTTGAAAACATTCGTTATATGCACATTAGAAAGTTCATTTAAGATAACTCAAGAATCGTTCACTGTCTTTTATTTTTTCGCTTCTATTCGAGAAAACATTTTATATCCGCAGTTTAAAATTTGCCTTTACAAGTTTGCATTAATGTGATTAGCATCAAAAACAATCATAATAAAAAAACCGAAGCGAATCAACAGTAATCCAGACATTGAAATAATTCCTTCCATGGTCAGCATCGCTTACATAGAACAACAAGAAATAAATGAATAGATGAAAAGCACAATCTCCCGTTGTTACGTGTCAGGTCTCATTGTTTCATGTCAAGATTCCATAAGAAAAGACAATTAACCATCTGTTGGTTGCAGCCAGTTCTCACCACAATGCATTTGGGTCACATTCAAAACGCGGTCATGACGACAGTCCTTTTCTCCACAGGATTATCTATTATGCTTCTTTGCTGAGAATATATTTCGTAATCTCTTTTGTATGGAAATGAACACACTCCTGCACAGGCTAGTGGGAGAAGCATTTGCAAATACAACGTACTTCAAGGCAATCTACCAAAGGAAAGTACTTTATTTGGCTTCGGGATAATATATATATATGATATATATGAAATCACGGCGATGTGACAATTATTCATAATATTGCTACATGCGTCAAGCGTTCGTTTAATTGGCTAACAGGGTAGAGGGGG
>NC_087203.1:23186278-23203778 GCF_015104395.2 Macrobrachium nipponense
GTGTTGTCATATCCAGCCTGTTCCAAGACGTCAATAATCTACCTCACGATTAGGATTCCTAACTGGAAGGGCTCTGGAAAATTCACCCTCATTTTGTGGAATTACTGGCAATGTTATATTGACATTGTGCGGTGTTATATAAATTCCCCATGTACATACATGCAACATTGTTTACAACTAAACATGAGATCATTATATAGTGTATAATGTCATATTTAGTTGTGAACAATGTTACATGTATATACATGGGGAATTTATATAATATCACACAATATCAATATAGCAGTATATAATATATACTGCAGTTTGTAAGTCTGTATCTTATGGCTACAGACAATAAAAGAACCATCCATTGGTTACACATGCAGTGCTGAAGAAAATCTACTTTTTAACAAAATCCCTGTAGGGGTTAGTGCAATCAGTGTACCTCACGCTGTGCACTGTAGGCAATGTATAATTTGAAGGTTCTCTGCACCATTCCTTCGGCTCATAGTTGCAACCCCTGTCTTTCCTTTTACTTTACCTCCGTTCATATTTTTCTGCCATCTGACTTTCCTCCCTCTTCTAACAATTGTTTCATTGTGAAACTTCCAAGTTTTATTCCTTTTAAGGATTTAAAACTTCTTATACCCTCAATTTCCGTCTCAGCGCCGAATGACCTCATAGGTCCTAGCGCTTGGCCTTAGGCCTATTTTTTTCCAATTTCAACTTACAAGAAAACCAAATAAATACAAAAAAATAAAGAAAAAAATAGCAATCGATTCAAAAGCCTAGAATTCACATCTGTACATTTAATAAAACGTCTTTTATTTTCTCGTCGTTATGAATTTCTTAAAATAATTTCATAAAGAAAGCTCACAAACTGACTCATCTTCCCCTTCTGTTTATCTCAATTACGTCCCGCTAAGCTATCCATTGAGGATTTTATGGCCTCCCCTCTTTCCTTTGCCACTTCCTAACATATTCCCAGTGCTACGTTGGCATTAGGATTGTGCAGACGAAGAGCATGCATAGTTATATGTTATATACGGTCTGTTATACAAATTCAATTTAGACACTAAGTTGGACATCCCGCAAAGCGTCCCTTCAGGAATTTCAAAGACTTCCGGCGACACTGCAGTTTCAGAGGGATTTCCAACCCGATGCGAGAGACATTGTAATCGCTTCGGTATCTCGATTGATATCCAGGCTTTCACGTTAAAGCCTTCTGTAAAAAGGGTAACATAAGGGAAGAAAATATAATACGAGTAGAGAGAGAATTGACGTTTGATTGGACTGAAAGTCCAAGTGCGATGACTTGTTTATCACAGGATTTAATATTTTCATCTCAAGATCATTTCCGATTTGCCAGATAACTGAATGGTTCATAAATATAATTTCTCGTGAGCAGGGTTACAAAATTATGCTCTTGAATTAAACACTTTTAACTTTCAAATGGCTACAGGAGAATTCTTTCCTATTCAACCTGAAACCATTCATACTTCACTCTCGCTTTTAAAGATTTCAGAAAATGGCTGAGTAGAAATTTCATTTCTCAGTACGCATATTTATTTAGAAAGAGAATTCCGATCAGGTATTTGATAGTGTCCCTGTCCCCTTTAACATTTCTCCCGTGTCCTGGTAGCGCCTTGCCTGTCTTAGCATCTTCCATAGGGATGCTCCTGCACAGTAACAAAGTCAGTGTATATGGCAGACAATATTCCCTGCAAACAGACCGGGTTGCGTAAGGTCATCTTGAGAGCCAGGGTTTCTTGTTTTAGGTTTTCTGTATCCCGGGATTTCGGGACAAGTTTGAGCCTTCTCGGGAAATCCCGGGATTTACCGAGATTAGGCATAATAACAAATACCCTATGAAAATCAACATCTGGAACTTGTTGAATTTCATGCTACATATTATCATTTTCATTCAACTAAGGAAATCTTTATGGTATATACTGGTACTTTATCATGTTTATAATTGGAAGTTTGAACAGAGATTGATATGAATTATATGATTTTACTAACGTAGTAAGGAGTAAAATTAGACGCAGCATGACAAAGACTTTATTGTTCAATACATGAGTAACATTTGCACATTCTTAGTGGAAATGTAATACCTGAAAGGATAAAAGGATCGTAAGTCCAGTTAACCCTTAAACGCCGAAGCGGTAAAAAAAAAAAAAAAAAAAATGTCTCCCGTATGCCGGAAGTGTTTCAGAGTGAGAGCGGAAGCGGGGGAAAAAATATTTTTTTCAAAAAAATCACAGCGCGCTTAGTTTTCAAGATTAAGAGTTCATTTTTGGCTCCTTTTTTTGTCATTAGCTGAAGTTTAGTATGCAACCATCAGAAATGAAAAAAATATCATTATCATATATAAATAATGCGATATATGATAGCGCAAAAACGAAATTTCATATATAATTGTATTCAAATCGCGCTGTGCGCAAAACGGTTAAAGGTAACGAGTTACTTCTTTTTTTGTTGTAATGTACACTAAATTGCGATCATTTTGGTATTACACATCGTAAAACGATAACAAAAGCAACACAGAGAAAATATTATCACAAAATAATGCATGAATTCGTAATGCACGGACGTAAACAAATATTTTTTTCAAAAATTCACCATAAATCTAAATATTGTTCTAGAGACTTCCAATTTCTTTCAAAATGAAGAAAAATTATTGAATATTACTATACTGTAAGAATATTAGCTTACAAATGCAGTTTTCGACCATATCTGACTAGGTAAAGTTGACCAAATGTCGAATTTTTTATATATATATTTTTTTATATGCAATTATTTCGGAAATAAAAAAAGCTACAACCTTCAAATATTTTTCGTTTTATTCTACATGAATTGCGCACATTTTCATATATAAAACTCTATGAAATGCCTAATATGAAATGGAGCAAATATTCCGAGAATGGAACGTACGCATTTCGGAGATTTGTGGCGGAGAATCGCGCACGGAAGGAAGGAAAGATTTTTTTAAAAATTCACCATAAATCTAAATATTGTGCTAGAGACTTCGAATTTGTTTCAAGATGAAGATAAATGACTGAATATTACTAGACTGTAGGGTTTTAGCTTACAATGCGTTTTTCGACCATTCGGTAGAGTCAAAAGTTGACCGAACGTGGTTTTTTTTCTATTTATCGTGATTTATATGCAAATATTTTAAAAATGAGAAAAGCTACAACCATTAAATTATTTATTGTTGTATTTCTAAATTAAATTGCCCACATTTTCAAAAGATATAAAACTTTATGTAACGGCTGATTTAAAAATTGGTGGCAAACATTACCACAATCGCACGTATGATTTTTTTCGGACGAGTTACCGCGCGGACGTAAAGAAAATGTTATTTTTTTCATAAATCACCATAAATCGAAATATTGTGGGCTAAAGACTTCCAATTTGTTGCAAACTGAAGGTAAATGCTTGAATATTACTAGAATATAAGCGGTTTAGCTTACAATTGCGTTTTTCGACCATTTCGGTAGAGTCAAAGTTGACCGAAGGTTGAAAATTTGTCACTTATCATTTTTAATATGAAAATATTTCAAAATTGATAAAAGCTACAACCATGGGTTGTTGTTTTTAGTTGTATTGTGCATGAAATTGCGCTCATTTTCATATATAAAACTTTATGTAAAGGCTAATTTAAAATGGTGCAAACATTACCACAATCGCATGTATGATTTTTTCGGAAAAGTTACCGCGCGGACGTAAGGAAAAAGTTTTTTCGTAAATTCACCATAAATCGAAATATTGTGCTAGAGACTTCCAATTAGTTGCAAAATGAAGTTAAATGATTGAATATTACTAAAAATATTAGAGTTTTAGCTTACAATTGAGTTTTTCGACCATTTCGATAGAGTCAAAGTTGACCGAAGGTTGAAATTTTGGCACTTATCGTTATTTATATGAGAATATCTCAAAACTGATAAAAGCTACAATCATGAGTATTTTTTTGTTGTATTCTACATAAAAATGCGCACATTTTCATATATAATACTCCATGTAACGGCTAATTTAAAATGGTACAAAAATTATGTCAAAGTGACAAAATAATTTCCGAGATGTGTCACAGATACTTTTTAGTGTGGCAAGAAAGAAATTCGCGCTTGCGCGCCTGCGTAACGATTGTAAACAAAACAACACCTTGATCCGTGAACTCCCAGCATCCCCCAAGGCGCGTGATTCAAGAGTTTTTGGCTGGTAGGCCTAAAAGTATTTTTTCCGCGAATTTTTAAAAAAAACTTTTGTATGTCGACGTAAAATACGTCCAGTCGGCACCCGAGAGACGAAAAATGTCGACGTAAAATACGTCCAGTCGGCGTTTAAGGGTTAAGCTCATCATAGTTCACAGAGAATTGTAGATAATAGTTCTTAGCCCTACGATGAGCTTAATAGGCCTTGCGATTGTCTTATCCTTTTGTGAATTCAGGCTTTGTTGTCCATGAAATAACTTTTCAGGAAGCATAAGCAGTCAATACTTTAGTCTATCAGCCTTGTTCTTATTGTTAATTAAAAGCCCAGCAGCCGAGAAAGCCCTTTCAGCTACAATTGAAGTTGGTAGCACAGAGTGGAGGGCCTGAAATAACTTCTCTAAATTATGAGTCCCCTCTCCCGTTGCCTAAAACTGAATTCTTTCCCAATATACCGGAAGCCATATTCCCTCCTATTTGTACCTTGAGCCAGTTCTGTTGCTGCCTGAAGTTTGTCGGTTAGTGTCGTTTTTGCATCTGAAGACATCTGACGAGACTAGAGGATGGCTATACAATTTGCAGTTCCTCCTCGGTGGAGGTGCTGACTGCAGGTTCTTGATAACATTTTTTAGCTGCTTCCATGAGGATGTACACTGATCTTGGTGAACTTGTTAGTCCTTCTGCACTAGTAAGGTTATTTACTCTTTTGTGTAGGGAACTTATAAGCTTCTTTGAAAATAGAGAATTCTGTTCATTCAGTATAAATGAATTTACCCTCAGAACCAATTGCTGCAACATGTCTACTAAGCTATTCAACCTAGTTTCTGAGTTCAGTTTCATCGTCAATTCTTTCCCATACTCACTCACGACATGCTTCCGTAGTTTTTCGTTTTTTGTTGGTGTTCGTTTACAGATTTTCACAATTCTAATCTCACCTTATTTTCTAACTCATCGTCTGATACTAATTCTAAAACATTACTCAACTCCTCTTCTTTAGTATCTAAAAAAGTTAAGTATATTCTAAAAATGTAAAGTATAGTTTATTTTAACCAGACTACTGAGCTGATTAACAGCTCTCCCAGGGCTGGCCTGAAGGATTAGATTTTTTATGTACGTGGCTAGGAACCAATTGGTTAACCTATAGCTTATTGAGGGATCCGAATCAAATTATATCATGAAATGAATCTCTAATCACCAGAAATAAATTCCTCTGATTCCTCATTGGGGGCAGCTGGGAGCGAACTTAGGCTACCTGAATGACAGGCGAGTACGGAACCGAGGAGCTTTCTTCAGTTTCTATTGCAGTAGTAGTTTCAGTACAATCCTGCTCTTGGATCTCGGTGAGGCCTTGAATTTCAAACTCATCAATGTTCTTGTACAATACATCGGAAACTGCTAAGCGTATTCCATAAGGATAACTCAAATGATGATGTGTTCATCATTTCCCCAAATTTTACCATGACACTAACACCATCAGTTACACTTCTTTTTATTTTTACAAATTTCCAGAAGACTATACTGACACCGAGTTATATTTGTTTCCAAAAAGTTTGTTTAAGATATTCCCCGTTGAAAATAAATTTACAATCACATATGTGACAAAAGAAAGCGTGATGTTTTATATTACAAAATGGAAAATGATGGAGTTAGGTTTGGGTTATCTTTGGATGAATATACATCGCTAAAAAATAAGCGTTACTTGAATATCAATTTACACAATAGTGGTTCTTTTTGGAATTGAGGAATGGTGAGAGTTGTAGGTTCACTTTCAAAGAGTTGTAGGTCCACTTCCAGAAGTTGTAGGTTCACTCGGCCAGTTTATTCATAACCACCTCAACTGCAGCTTTTGCTGGAAGTTAACCTACAACTCTCACCATTCCTAGATTCCAGAAAGTACCACTATTGTATAAATGATAATTCAAGTAAAGACTTATTTTTTTAGGATGTATAACTTATCCAAAGATTACCTAAACCAACTCCATCATTTTGCATTTTGGTAATATAAAACATCACGCTTTCTATTGCCACATATGTGATTGTAAATTTATTTTCAACGGGGAATATCTTAAACAAACTTTTTGTTTGTTTAAAAAGAAGTCTGTATTTAAGGGAAGTTAACTCGGCAAGTCTTCCAGTTTATCATCTTTCAGTGAATGTTACATTTTCAAAATCCATAAATAAATATAAATCTTTGATATTACACTATAGATAGATTTGATTCCTTTTCCTGTCTAATAGAAGGGTGGGATAAATAAATATCCGGGTGTATTGTACGGTTTGGGGTGTTCTCTGCTCTAAGTGTGTTCTACAGTCTAGGTGTGTATTACGCTTTGAGTTTTTACCATGCAACGCCGGGTACATCAGCCGGTGATTGATAAAAATTCCATATACCACTATGCCTGAACTGACATAGCTCATTGTCCTGCTAAGCCTTGCTAGTAGGATTTTTTTTTTTTTCAAGTATTAACTTACACAATTCTCAATTCCTTACACAGATACTTGCCACCCTTTATCTACAATTACTTCAGTTTTCTGTAAGGAATAGTAATTTCTCTTATGCATAAGAAAAAGGTCATAATCTTCCTGTTACATCTATGGCATTCTTTGTTTAAGGCCATAAAAGTGACAGAAAGACTGACCTTAAAAAATATGATAGTTTTTTGACTGAAGTAAAAAACAAATTAAGTAATGAAAGAGAGTGGGAATGTTGATGAATTGTTTTTTATAATTCGATAGGGTTAAGAAAGGTAAGAGGGAAGATACAGTATTCAGAGAACAGTAAAGAGGAATTGTATATAAAAAAATGAAAGAAAAACAGTGATCCCTCTGGGCCAGACTAATACTTCAGATTGCATTTTTTTTTCTTTTTTTTTTTTTTTTTTTTTAGCGAGGAACGCTAACTGAAGGAGAAAAATCTTCTCTTCCTCCACCAGATTTTTGTGCTTGGAACTGTTCATAATAGGAAAGAACTTATTCAAGGTAGATCATTGGATACAAATCCATGTAATGAATTGTTTATCATAGCGCTTTATTGTACAAGAATTTGAGCGGCAACATCATGAAAAAAGTAAGCTATTGAAGATGACGGAAACGAACCCTTACGAATAGGTTGCTTTTATAATGACCGCATCAATGTGTTTTTATATATCTATATCTATATATAAATATATATTATATAATATATATATATACTCTATATATATATAATCTAGTACAAAATTATATATATATTATATATATATATATATCGAATATATATATATATATATATATATATATATATATATAGTAGTAAAATATATGCACAAACGCTTCGATATCAATAACATAGTGTATTATTGAATTCATTGTTTCTAGGGGGTAACTTACAAACAAAGGGAATTATCAAGACGTAGATCTGCAGCGGCCAAGATACGCACCTGCGAGTTTGCTTTAAATTCAATTGATAAACAATAGAGTACCGTAGCCATGACGTCGCGGGTCACGTGCTCCACCACTGGCTGTTTTCGCTCCATTAGAAATGAGAAGGTCCAGATTTGAATCGCCCATGAAATCGGTAATATAGGGGAGGTAACATTTTGACCGATATAATTTGATTTAAAAATAAGTATTTGTATAATGTATAAAATATGCTGCTTAGTTGTCATTTAATTTTTTACTTACTACAGTATAAATTTGTATTTTCCTGTCAAAATATATGGTTCTTAATGCTAACTTTCGTCTGTTAACGATTTTCTGGCCGTTTCAAATCTGGCCCCATTCATTTCTTAGGGAACGGAACAGACAAGGGGCTCAGTGAGCGATGGTGATTCCGTTCACAACACACGCCGTTGCTCCTTATTCCTCGACCATTCTTGCCGGTCCAGTTGTAATCTTGAGTTTTAATGATTTACATCGTATAATGAATTGGATATCAAATGACATTTTTATTAATTAAATCATAATGGTGAAATATAAATTTTCATCCCAACCACTCCCGAGTAAATATAAGTCCTTAGGTAAAAAGGATTTTAGAGATTATTCTCCACTTTGGTAGCGACTTGAATCAGGCTCGCAAAGGTTGTCTCGGTTGGGGTTGGGGGTTGGGTGGGTGGTGGGAAAAAAGGGTTCGTGCTCTGAACTGGCCAATCAGAGCCATACAAACGCGACCAAGCCTATGTTTTTAATCGATTCGCGTCTTTCAAATTTCCTATTATCTTTATTTTTCTATCTTTTTTTATTTTTTTATTTTTTATTGCTGTAAGAAACAAAATAAGGGAAAAATGGTATTTACTGCTGTGCAGTAATATCCTGTATGTATAGTAACTACATTTTTCCTTTTATTTTTATTTTGTGTAGACGTTCTTAACTTCTATATTGTATGTTGTTCGTAAGAATATACTAGTATATGTATAATCGTGTTGTAAATGTGGGAAAAATGGTAGCAACTGATTGTTTACCATCCAGATTTTTATGTTTAAAATCCACACAAACGCGCGCGCGCGCACACACAGAGAGAGAATATATATATAATATATATATAATAGACATATATATTATATATATATATGTGTACATATAGATGTATATATTCTGTATAGAAGATATATGTAGATTATATATATATAATACATATATATATAGAGATATATATGTATATATATATACATATATATATAGATATATATAGATATATGTGTACATATATATGTAGATATGTATATATCTATATATATATATATTATATATAGATTATATTATAGAATTATATGATAATATATATATATTATAATATATATATTATATATATATATATTATATATATAAGATACTAGATATAGTATAGATAGTCTAATAGTATATATATATATATCTATAGGAGATTATATATATAGATATAACTACATATATATAACATTTTTTTTTAGATTGCCAATATACCAATATATAGTATTGCATTATACATATATATCTATACTATATATATATATATACATATAATAATATATATATATATATATATTATATATAATATATGTATATATATTCATATTATTTAGTATATATATTATACTATATAATCATATATATATATTTTTGTATATAATATTAGATATCTATAATTATAATTATATATAATATATATATAGATATAGCATAGATACACATATATAGATATATACATATATATACGTGTATGTGAATATATATATATAATATTATTATATATATATACTATATAGTCTATATATATATATATACTATATATCTATATATTCATATATATGTAAAACCATATATCGTGTATGTTGATATATCTATATATATATATTCTATCCTATATTTATCTATATATATATATATCCTTTATGTCATATTATATATATATTATATATATTTGCCATATATATTATATCTATATCTTATATATATATATATATATATATCTGTGTGTGTGCGCGCGCGCGTGTGTGAGTGATTTTAAACAATAAAAAACTGGATGGCAAACAATCAGTTGATACCATTTTTCCCACATTTACAACACGATATACATATACTAGTATATTTTTACGAACAACATACAATATAGAAGGTTAAGAACGTCTACACAAAATAAAAATAAAAAAGGAAAAATGTAGTTACTATACGTACAGGAATTTAAACTTGCAACAGCTGTAAATACCATTTTTCCCTTATTTTGTCTCTTACAAATATGATAACGTCAGCAAAAGAAAAAATAAATGTATGTACATACATACACACACACACATATATATATATATATATATATATATATATATATATATATATATATATATATATATATATATATATAGATATACTTGTAGGCTTCTAGGGAAAGGCACTCGATATAATTGAAGGTTTATTGCTGATGCCGACGTTTCACAACTACATTGTTGCATCTTCAAGGCTGAAATACAGCGAGATGATTCTTAATAATTAATCATAAAAACACATAATATAATAAAAATATAAAATATAAACCAAAATCACTTATTTAAAATGTTAACTCATTTCAACAAAACTAATTACATATATAAAAACAAAAAAAAAAAACAAAAAAAAACGCAACACCATTGGCACGAAAATGACCTACCCAGACGGGAGTTGAAAGGAAACTGTTGAAACACAGTTACAATAATAATAAACAAGGCACACACGTACAGTAAGGCAACGACAAGACAAATAGGGCCATTAAGCAATGAACAATTGTGTAGATGAGTTTGGGTGTTTAATGATGGGACAGTTAATTTTTATCATTATGGACTCTAAGGTTGTTAGGTCATTGTTTTTCTGCGTTTGTCCTATTATCTGAAAATCTTTGTTATCTATGTATGTTTTGCATAATTTGGAATGATTCCTTATATTGGATTGTTCTGGGTTGGACAGTCTGCTTCCAGTTCTAAAACTAATTCCTCTATGGGCGTCTATGCGTACCCTTAGCAGTCGTTTGGTACATCCAACGTAAGTCCCCTGGTTACACCTGGGGCAAGTATACTTATAAACAACGCTGGACGTAAACAACGGACTAACTTTGTCCTTGAGCTTGAAAAAGGACCCTATGGTGCAAGGATTTTTGGGAATCAATTTTAGATTTAAGGCAGGCAATTCTCTCTGAATTGAATTTAGACACTTTTTCCTAAAAGTAAGGGAACGTTGCAAACATTTTCATTTTCGGCACAGTATGGATAGCAGTGGGCATTTCCATTTTCTTGTCTAAGAACTTGTTTAAGGCTCTGAAGAACACCCTTTGAGGAAAACAGTTATTACTAAAGTAGTTCGCCAATGTTACGACCTCTTCGTGGAAGGCCATCCAACTGGACGAGTGTGTAAAGGCCCTGTGGAGGAGAGTAGAAATGGAGTTTAATTTAAAATTAAAATGACAGAAGCTGTAGAAATTCGTGCCCAAACCTGTAAAAGTATCTTTTCTATAAATCCCTGTATAAAACCCTTGTTCATTTCTAGAGACAATAACATCCAGGAACGGTAATTTATTGTTAGATTCCTTCTCCAGGGTGAATTTGATGTTCGGGTGTTGGGTGTTAACATAGTCTAAAAAGGAGTCGGCATTAAAATCACGCTTGAAAAGAGCAAACGTGTCATCGACGTAACGTTTATAAAACAAGGGGTGGAAGAAAGAGGGCAACTATCCAGTGCCTGTTCTTCCAGAGAACTCATAAAGATATTGGCGAACACCGGACCTAAAGGGGAACCCATTGCCATCCCCTCCACCTGTCTATATACAATGTTATTAAAAATAAAGGCCGTGTCCAGCACGGCCAATTCTAAAAATTGCTTAAATAACGTCCTGTTAAAATTATGAAATAAAACACCCTCACTAGAAAACAACTTATTTAAAATGATCTCGATGGTCTCTCCTACTGGGACGTTTGTGAATAGAGATTCCACATCCAGGCTAACCATGAATAAGTCAGAATCCTCTTTAATAATCTCATCTTTGAAACTAGTAGAGTTTTTTTATTGAGTAAGGGTTTCTGCTTAAGGGTTCTAATATTGGAACAAGGTATTTGGCTATTCTATAATTTGCTGTATTCATAGAAGAAAGAATGGGCCGCATTGGAGTCCCTGCCTTGTGCACTTTGGGCAAACCATACATCAATCCATATGACGAACCTGTGACGAAGAGGTTTTGGTAGGTGTTTTCGTCTATGACTTTGTTTTGCTTTAATGTCCTTAAAAATCTGTTTATCTTATCCTCGGTTTTGATGATATTATAAAGGTCTGGAGAACCTACTTTTTCGAATTTCGTTCGGTCGTTTAATATGCTTTCCATTTTATTGATATACTCCTGTTTGTTGAGAACAACCGTGCCCTTACCTTTATCTGGTCTTGTAATGATGATATCTTCCTCATTGGCTAAGTTCTTTAGGATGGCAAGGTCATCTTTCTTGAAGAAAGGGGTCCATTTAGTTCGTAAACTATTAAAGGTGCTGTGGGCTAATGATGAAATTTGCGAACTTAAGTTGGCGAACTACTTTAGTAATAACTGTTTTCCTCAAAGGGTGTTCTTCAGAGCCTTAAACAAGTTCTTAGACAAGAAAATGGAAATGCCCACTGCTATCCATACTGTGCCGAAAATGAAAATGTTTGCAATGTTCCCTTACTTTTAGGAAAAAGTGTCTAAATTTAATTCAGAGAGAATTGCCTGCCTTAAATCTAAAATTGATTCCCAAAAATCCTTGCACCATCGGGTCCTTTTTCAAGCTCAAGGACAAAGTTAGTCCGTTGTTTACGTCCAGCGTTGTTTATAAGTATACTTGCCCCAGGTGTAACCAGGGACTTACGTTGGATGTACCAAACGACTGCTAAGGGTACGCATAGACGCCCATAGGGGAATTAGTTTTAGAACTGGAAGCAGACTGTCCAATCCAAACAATCCAATATAAGGAATCATTCCAAATTATGCAAAACATACATAGATAACAAAGATTTTCAGATAATAGGACAAACGCAGAAAAACAATGACCTAACAACCCTAGAGTCCATAATGATAAAATTAACTGTCCCATCATTAAACACCCAAACCTCATCTACACAATTGTTCATTGCTTAATGGCCCTATTTGTCTTGTCGTTGCCTTACTGTACGTGTGTGCCTTGTTATTATTATTGTAACTGTGTTTCAACAGTTTCCTTTCAACTCCCGTCTGGGTAGGTCATTTTCCGTGCCAATGGTGTTGCGTTTTTTTGTCTTTTTTTGTTTTTGTTTTTATATATGTATATTTTTAAATGAGTTAACATTTTAAATAAGTGATTTTGGTTATATTTTATATTTTATTATAAGTGTTTTTATGATTAATTATTAAGAATCATCTCGCTATATTTTAGCCTTGAAGATGCAACAATGTAGTTGTGAAACGTCGGCATCAGCAATAAACCTTCAATTATATCGAGTGCCTTTCCCTAGAAGCCTACAAGTATGATTCTGAAAGCTGCAGCTCCAATTTTTTAATATATATATATATATATATATATATATATATATATATATATATATATATATATATATATATATTTATATTATATATTATCCGTATAAACGACAAATTATACACATGTGATATATATATATATATATATATATATATATATATATATCATATATATATATATATATATATATATAAAGGCAAAGCTACGACGGAAAGTGAAACAATGGTGTACCCACAGTCTAGGTATATATACATAGACCGTAGGTGTACTGCTGCAAGGCCTTTCGACTCTCGTGCTTTACTGAGCAGACTGATAACCTTTTATAAACCTCTTACTTAGATTGTACCCATGTTTTGGGTAGGTGTACTGATTCTCCAGGTGTGTTGGATTCCAGGTACGCAATTTCCTTTATATATGTATACATATTGCTTACGATTAGGATACAAGGCAAGGTAAGGAAGATGATGGTACAAGGCTGCCGTTTTACATTCGTAGAGAGTTTTTCATGATTAATGGAAATTTCTAATGTCTCCTACGGCTTTGGAAGTATTATGCGTTATAAAACGAGTAATTACACGCGCGTAATACATATATATATATATATATATATATATATATATATATATATATATATATATATATATATATATATACATATATATATATATATATATATATATATATAGATATAGATATATATTATATATATATATTACATGTGTGTGTAATTTTTGTCGTTTATACGGATAATATAATATATATATATATATATATATATCTTATATATATATGATATATATATACTATGTATTATGTAGATATATTTATATATATATATCTATATATATATATATATATATATATATATATATATATATATATATATATATATATATATATATATATATATATATTTATATATATATATATATATTTATATATATATATATATATATATATATATATATATATATATTATATATATATATATATATATATATGTATATATGTATGTATGTATGTATATACATATATTTATATATAGTTTCTTTACTTCAGACTTCAGTGTTCATGAATTACACTTTTTAGGCTGTACAAAAAGCACCATTGTGTCCTATCGTATGTATAAGAGGTGGAACTGATTATGGTCTAAAGTAAAAAAAAAAATACTAACGGCCACAACTTCTCAACTTAGTCTGGGCAATGTCATCTCTGTATAACATTCAGTACTAACACATTATTCAGAGCCAACTATAATGCAGCTGCAGAAACATGATGCATGAGATGAAATTTCCCAGAGATTTACGACAGGCAACACTGCTGCTTTATTGCCTCCCTTCATTCCAAAGTTCGTGATGTCATTTCTGTGATACATACCAGGCTTTATAGAATTTGCAATTGTAATAGATGTTGGGAGAGGATGTGTGATTGATCACAATGGCAACAGTGTCGTTCAATTCCGTGGTTTTCTTTTTAAGTTACAGAAGTAGTGTTATACGATGTATCACCCATTTGTTCATCGGTGCATTTCAAGTAAATGAGTATTTCCTGTAGATGTAAGAATGGTATGACCTGCATCTGGAAAAGTTTTTATGTTGTGACTGCTTGTTTGTTTGTTAGTTTTTTGCACATGAATATTATCCTTACAAAGTTAGGGGTGGTGGGTGCGATTACCACATATCGAATATGTTTACATAAAAGACAAGAGAAAATGTTTTGCCTTTTGCCTAATTATATAAACATTCCCCTTTAGTTGAATTCAGAATGCTTAAAAACATGTCTTATTTAATTCCTCCTCCCCACATATACATTAACTTTCACATCGAAATTTCATTCATGCTCTCTCCGAATGGAGCAATAACCATTTCATTTTCTAATTTTTTAAACCTCGTAGTGATGAAGTATAAATCCCAGAAGAGATTATATAAATATCTTTCAAGAAACTTAGACTCTACTTAAACAACGCAAACTATTTTAGCACATATGCCGAACAACAGCCGAACATTCATTCCCCAGGTTAAATGTTTGTTATTTGCAAAAGTTAGAATCAGTTCTGGAAAACAAAACCATGTTTACTTGTTTTACCATTTTGTGTAAATTTATCCAATCTTCCCTGACTTCAAGACGCCAGTAATCACTTATGTTACTGCTATACCGAAGGCCCATACAAGCACACAAACAAAATCATGAGGCATGAAGCATTTAAAAAAAAAAACTTTACACTTTGATCAATAATTTCCGATTTTGCTTTCACAGTTCTTGATACTTTGAAGCACAAGTAAAAATTCATTGTGGTGTAAATGACTTCAGTAAAATGAGAAAGTGTTTGTAAATGTACATTGAAAGATTATGAAGTAATACGGTGATCTGATACAAATTGGCTCCGACTTTCATTACCACGATTCCATATTTAGATTTCATATTTAGAAAACCTAGAATACCACGTTAGAAAGTTAAAGGAAGAAAGAAACAAGTTCATTTTATCAGTCCTTAATATTTTCTTTTTAGTAAAATATTGGAACGCATTGAAATCGGTATGTTGAAGTAAGAATGAAGTAACGCCTCTTGGATCTTACGCTTACTGTTTATTTACCATGCACAACGCGATCTTTTAATCATAAATTAGTGTTTATCCAAAGATATAGCATCAAATAAGTGCAATCCTACACTGCAAAAATATTTGCAATTTACAAACCGTGTATTTGCCGTGTCCACTCTTTTGTTCAACGCTCTGGCACCAGAAAGCTACTTCAGTTTCCAGTTGTGTTGGTTTTATAAATTCAGGCCCAGAACGAGTTCATAATATATGAAAGTATTTGACGAGTGGCTCTCTGGAATGGAAGATTTTTCCTTTTAGTTATTTTTAGTCCAAATAATTTACAGCCAAAACCAGTTTCCCGTCGTCGATAACCAAATTCGTTGCGACTACCGATGTTGTAAACAAATAAATCACTCAATTAATTCTAGTCCGATGCTTTGGGTAATTCAGCCATAGATAGTTCTCGCATGGAAAATTAAAAAGTAAGGATTATTGCTTTTACTTCACAGACGTATACACACACAATTCCTCTGGTTTCTAATACAGTCATTGTAATAATCAGCAACATATGCATTTATATTCTCGACTATCCGACCACAGGTGCATAACCTTGAATTCCAAGCCTATTTATTATATTTTCCCCTGCTTGTTGATCGATTATTTTGGGTCACAGCTGGGCTGGAAAGGAGAAAAAGAGAAAGGGAGGAAGGAGAGAAAGAATATCAGACGATTGATCAGTAGCATCATATTTCAATAACAAAAAACTGGAGGACATCGACTAAGTAATCTTCACATCAGAGTAAAACCATAAATGGATTTGTAAAGCATAAAGAATGGTGCCGATTTCTGTTTAGCCACCAGATTGAGGAGCCGACCATGTTGCTACACACGACCTATATACGTCACTACACATTTCCATCTGCATGACTGGTCAGTTACCTGTCACTAGTTTTTCATTTACATACCGGGACAAGAAAGGTCAAGTTCACGCAATATACAGTCAATATAACTCCAACTCCTACAAGTATGTATCATTTTCCTTACCCTGGTAGACCTGCATGGTTTCCACAAATGCAACCCGATGATTAATAGAGTCAATATGGCCATGCACTACTACTAAAAAGAAGCTCTTAATGTATTATAAATACAGTGCCTAAGTCCTAGCTTTGCTCTCCCTGGAAAGTTCAAGGATGTCCTCCATTTGCGCAATAGTCACAGAAATGGTATTCACTAATCCCTTGGTTATTAATGGCTTCGACGCAGCCATGCCTACTGCTACAGAAAGCCATCGTTGGGCTAATTACTGCGCATTACTTTTGGCTTTGTCCCTAGTAATGTAAAGATGAACTTCTGAGTAGTCTCCTATAAGGAAAGAATACTCCAGATGTCCAAGGACGAACAGCCAAACATGAGTGACATTAACCTCATGTACCTTCTTTCTCAACACCAGATCCACTTGTCCAGTTCCAGAAGGCAAAAAAATGCGCCTGCCTCTGCAACATCAGTTGTTTTCCAAAGAAGGTAGACTATATATTCAAGTTGATCCAAGATGACCTTTTACCTTGGATGGCATGTTGGTTAGACAATATTATATAATGGACTATTCAAATTCTTCATAACCAGATTCTCCCCGCCCCCAAAAGTCAGTGCCTATTGGCCTCAACCAGCTATACACTCTGCAGGGGGAAATAATAGCAAGGGCAACCTGGGATGAACTCAGATCTTTGGAAACACACCTGGAACACGAAATTGACTGGGCAGTAAAGAAACTCATCCTCTTAAGAGAAATAAGAATCTCTTGCCTCCCAACCAAC
>NC_087203.1:23208778-23245630 GCF_015104395.2 Macrobrachium nipponense
TAATCATTCCTTTTCTTTTAAAGACTACATCACTTCTGTCGATCGCTGAAGTGATGAAGACTCATAAGTTGTCCACCAGCAAACCAACATTTCACAGAAGAGGAAGGAAAAATGCAAAAGATGATGGAATGAGGAAGTATATAAAAGGTTCATAAGGAAAAACCGTTGTGAGTGATTAAAATATTAATATATAGTATATATATATATATATATATAATATATATATATCTATATATATATATAATATATATAGACATATAATGAAAGCAAAAGCTCAATATACGAACATCAAGGGCCGATGTAAAGGCACACGAATTAATGACGTCTGTTGTGCCAACGGCGTTCCGCAATATTCCATAGCATTTCCAAGGCTGCAGTGACGTTATTTATTTTGATAATATAAAAAGTCACTACATAAAATCCAATTGCAAAGACAATTATGTTTCGCCTTATAAGAAACCTACCCCATACAAGGGTAAAAAGTGATTTCATATTATGTTTGGTAATTCAGGCCTGGACAATCTCCTATATCCCGTCCTGCAATAAGTAACTCCCTCCTGGCTACTGACACGAACTGAAATAGGCGTCTCGTACGTCCCACGTAGGTTCCCAGCTCACACTTCGGACGAGTATTTATAAATAAAATGAGCAGAGTTGGGAAACGAAACAAACTCAGTCCTCTGATATATATATATATATATATAGTATATTATAATATACTATAGATATATATTATATATATATAATATATAGTATATATATATAAATGTGATTACGTTTCTTCTTGTATTTTTCTTTAATGTCTATATCTATACACACATACATTATGTGTGTATATATACATACATACATATATAAAGATATATATATAAATTTAATAATATATATATCACATATATATATATATATATATATATATATATATATATATATATATATTACTTAGAAAGAGACCAGAAAAGATTTCATAAAGATAATCACAATAATAAGAGAAAGACATTGTTGGCATGAAGAAAGTTACAAATACACACATGTAACAGAATTATTCTCTCTCTCTCTCTCACTTCTCTCTCTCTATCTCTCTCTCTCTCTTAGATATATATATATATATATAATATATAATATAATATAGATAATATATATATTTTAATATATATATATATATTCATATATGTATGTATATATATACACACATAATGTATGTGTGTATAGATATAGACATTAAAGAAAAATACAAGAAGAAACGTAATCACATTTATTTAACAAAGATCATCATTTCTTTACGTATAAAAAGCCCCAAATAACTAGATGGATGCAGACTGAGCTTGGTACCACTTAGGTTTTCAGTACTTGAATTTATATTGTGCCGATTCTCTCACAATTACCCAAGACCTTGGATAATGGAGCAGTAATGTTTCTTGATAAGCAACCTTTGCATTCTTGGCAAATCACTATTTCCACTTTGGACCACAACAATTCACCATGCTGATTCAATATATTGCTCCAATGAATACTTTAAAACAACGTGATATGCTCTTAACGTCACAAACAACATTCATGCCAAAGAAATGCCTAAACAAAATGATCCTGTAGTAACAAAAAAAAAAAAACTGCCTGTCAATGGGTGGCTAATGAAAGATTTCAAAACAGGGTAGGAAGGAAGGAAGGAAGAACACTTCATTCTCAAAACGTAATACATCGAGAAAGAGGGCAAACCTTTTATAACAACACAAGATAATGGTGTCTCTTGCTTTGAGCAGTATTCTTTATTTAGTCAATAACGTTATTACTTATATAACTTTGTCATTTGATCGGCGCGTTTTTATCGCGCTCTTACATGTGTTTCACAAGGGATGTTAGCAGCTACCTAGTCCTGGGTTTACCATTTTCTCCTCAGCTCAAATTGAGTGTACCGAAATCCTAGAAGCCAACAATACAATTCATTATAAATAACTCATAAATCAACAAGGTCCAAGAGGGGTGAAGATTCAACTTCCCGAAAGAGACATGCAGAAAGAAATAATACAAAGTACACGTTGCTATTTTCATCGTACGTGAATCTGCTTGAAGATTATATGTTCCTTCGGCGGGATCCATTGCCAGGGATTCAAACCATAACAAAAAAGCGGTTTTTATGAGGTCCTTTGCGTCCTTATCGCTGGATAAAAGGCACTGGGAACTTTACTCCTCTCCCTTTGATTCTTTCTGGTTGTTCTTCTCAAAATGATATTTGGAATACTTTCTCAAGAGTCCGGCTTTACATCTATTTTGAAACTGATTGCTTTCCTCATTTAATCAAATTAAAGGTTGAGTAGTAAAGCTATTGCTCGCCTTATTGATAAGGAATGGATGAATGTATAAACAAGACTCGTACAGGCATTTGGTCATGTGAGATATGAACCAAAGGACAGACGAGGGATGGGAGAAAATGCTACATGAGGAAACGGTCATATTGAGGATTTGAGGTCTACGGAAACCAGAGTTGAAATGTATAACACTCCTGGTTAACCACCTCTCCTATATGAATAGAAAAAGTGTTTAAGCTCCTGAGATGAAATGCTTATGTAATACATGTGGTGCCAGAAGACTGAAATGGCAGGAAAGTTGGATATAAATACGAAAAGTGTTTAAACAGTGAGTAGTCACTAAAGATAGTTCTATCATGTGAAAAATTGAGAATAATAGACAGGCAAAAAGTCTACTACTACATATTTTAGAAGTTTGGTTAAGTGGGGAAGGAGAGCAAAACAAAATATGTTGATAGACAGATTGTAAGTTACATGAAGAGCATCAAACCATTTAATCTGCATAAAATCGGTCACCTTGACCTTTGCCCCAAAAGCTAATATTCTGTAGAAGGTTGCTTGGTGAATATTTTTACCAGGTCTTGGAACATTTTACCCTAAAAGTAAATCTCCTGACTTAATTAAAAAATTTCCATTAGATTTTTGTTAATCCTGCCACAGACAGGTTGACAGACAAGTGGTCAATGGTCAGATAGGGAAACCAGCAAACCAATCCAAAAAACTCCCCTTGGTAAAATGCAGTTCGGATTTCGTTTCACTTCTTAACAAATAGAGAAACGAATGGGATCTCTAAAGGTCATGAATAATTATTCATTAATAATTAGCAGTATTTTTATTGGTTTTCCTTCATAAATACATGCATATGACAATTCAGGACCCCATTACGTTTGCATAGTCCCATGTTTTCCTTGTTTTTTACAGCAAGCAAAACGGTAGAATATTGGCGTTCAGCCCTTTCAAAGCAGAAGTAAAAGTTCTGATCCTACACTTTCATGCTGGGCTTTTACATTCTACTTATCACTAAAGAACTAGAAACTTTGGTTGACATTTGCTTTTTCAGGAATATAAATCCTACTATCCGCTTTGGAGCAATTGCACGGCTGCCTGAAGTTTGGTCGGTAAAATTGAACATTACCCAACCTTATCACGCTGTTTTGGATATTCAAGAGTCATTCTAGCATCCAGATTTCTGCTTTTGACTTCTCTCTAAAATGTTGTTCTTGAGCTTGAATCTGCCCCCATCCCTATTTTGGTGGCGATGCTTGATGGATTATCTTTTTCAACCTACTTTTCTCTGTCTTTTTTAGATAATCTTATCCAGCCAAACTCTTCTCGTAGACAATCTGGGGCCAATGATTCAATCTCCCATTTGCCTTTCTGTTTAATTCTCCGCCAATTCTCCTATCCAGTTATCCTTTCAGTCTAATGGAAATGTCACTCAGTATAGTGTCCCATTAATTAATTTGCCTTTTGTTCATCTTGCAGTGATCAGAAAGTTCAAATCTTAGAATTGATTCTAAAATTGTGTAACAAAATTCCAAATTTGTTTAGCCTCCCAATGATGACTTTATATCAGTCAAGGAAATTGAATTCGTCTCATTGTTCTGGTTGTCTTTACAGTGATTTTTGTCGGCTGATGCTCAATCATCTACCACCCTAAATCTCAATGCGTAAATCGAAATAAGATGTCTCACTAAATATCAATACACAGTAAGGTATCAAAATTCTCTCCTTATCTTGGTGAACAAACAGGACAAGGAATTTCAAGAAAACTTACCGACTTCAAACTGAACACTTCCAAATTTTCGCTTGGGTCGGGTGTGTCTTGTACTACCAACTAACCAGGTGCATTCGCATTGATGAAGGTTCATACCCAGATGCTCGCGAAGCACTTATTTCCTTAAGGAATCTATCTTCGCAAATATAGATTCATGCCCCTCTTAGAAAGGGCTTTCTAAGTGAATTCTATTGAGGTGTCTCTGGATGATACTCCTATCAGGATGACCACCCACCGATCTGGCAGCAACATCAACCATCAGTTTCGGGCTTCACATCTGGGGAGTTGTTCGGATATCTTCGGCTTTAGTGAATTTGTATACAAGTAATTGTGAAATGGTTATGAACGATGGAGATAGAATGTTGCAATAATATCTGTCGTCTGGCAAGGAATACTAAAATTACTTATTTGTTTTAATTTAGCAAATTAATTTTAAAGCTACTGCTCATTTTCAAGTTTTGAAAATGTTTATTTCAATTGTCCTTAGGCTGGAGATTTTTTTTTTTATTTACTCCACATGCTTCCACGTAGTGGTGAGGGTTTCGAGTAAAATTTTAAAACTATCTGCTATTGGCATTTTACACTTTTGCTTCGAGATTATAAAGCTGGCGTAGTTTGTAGCTCCTCGTTTTCATGTTGCCCTTTATTTTTATTACTAACAAATATAATAAAGTTAAATTTTTCAATTGTTTTCAGTTTGGTATACATACTAAATTCTTCAGATCATTTTTTCCACTCTCGTTGGAGGACTGCTCTTTTCTAAGGTGACACTAGCTTCTAAACGATGTAAAAGTGTTGCAGTGTTCAGTGGTCAGAACTTTGATTGATACTGTAATCAATTCACTTATAAACCAGTTTTATTTTAATTCATGCCTTTCGATAAGACATGCATATTTCTAGTGCCAGTATCTGGTACTTGTTTTACGAGTGTCAGCACTCGCCTTTTTCTGAGGTCCTACGATGTCGTCACTCTATCCCTCCCAGTACTGTTGCATTTTTCCCCTAACAGACGGTTAATAACTGCAGCCCAGTAATAGTTGCAGTCAGTAGGTAGGTAGCAAAATGATCTTCCACAAGTCGTGTGATATGGCCTGTAGATTATTTGTCAGACAGAAAAGACATTTAGATATCTTCAACCATTTCCATGTGAAACCGTAGAATAGTCTCCCGACAGTGCAATGATTGCTGATGCTCAAAAGACTAAGAATGTCCGATAATGGTAATTCAATGACATAACGCTTCAAGCAGCTTTTTGGAGCCCAATTCTCGAAATTTGCGATATTTTTTTTTTGTTTTTTTTTCTTTTTTTTTTTTTTTTTTTTTTCGTCATTGAGGGCTTCCTTATATTTATGTAGAAGTGTGATACTGAACAACATATCTGCAAACTAAATTGAATATTGCGGAATCTAAGGCGATGCTACCAACAACGAAATAATCTCTCGACAGCTCTCAGAATTTAAGTAGAATACAAAACTCATTGACATTCTTTGCAGATAAAAAATCTTCCATTTACATTTTCTACAAAATTTAAAAATAGGGTCAGAAGAGTGCTCGCAAAAATAGTTATTTCCAGAATCTCGGAAAGAAATTCTTCAAAATTAGGTGACTGTTCAACAACGAATTCCATTCGATAATTTCTCATCCATATTCGTTAGAATATATCATATGTGCTCTATCTTCTAGCTGTAGCAAAATCTAGTGGCCTCGGACCAGCTGCTAAGATATACAGGAAGCAGTCGGCCACAGAGGTTATTAAAGATTCACAGTTGTGAATAGCCGTTGGTTTCAAGTCGCATCTTCAGCCTCTCTATCTCTCTCTCTCTCTCTCTCTCTCTCTCTCTCTCTCTCTACTCTGCGTTGGCCGGCTAGCATAGGACTCGAGATGATTTCTCACTTCCGTTCATGTTGAAGGTTAGCGTAAAAACTCACCGAAGTATGAAATAGTTCTATATTCTCTTAACTATTTACAAGTCAAGGTACATCTTAAAGATTAGAAGGTTTTCTGAAGGATGTCTTGAAAAGAAGAGAGATAGGAGTAAAGTGTAACAAAGAGTTACAATTTGATCTTAGGAAGGAAAGGGAGTGAACAAACTCACACATAACATGAACTTTAGGGGTCATGAAAAAAATACTAGTTCCAAGGTTTGATCTAGATTCTCATGGGAGTTCGGGACCCAGGGAACTGATTAGGTGTTTGTTTGATTCGAAATTTGGTGAATCGGTATTTGCACACATCCTGAGTGGACCGGTTAGTTTGGGAGTTTTTCCTCATTGACCTATTATACAGAGCATAGCGATATTTTTATATAATGGAATGGGTACATTTCCATTTTATGTGTAATTCTATTACACATATTAAGCAAATGACGATCTTCTGTGGTCAGAGTTTGTTGATTACTCTTGTATCAGGACGCCTTACGCTAATAATAACGTTTTCCCTGAGAGATTTCTTGTGGAAACCCGTGAGTGATGGCATATTTATTTCTTTATAACTAAAGCCCCTGGGCAAAAGTGAACAACTGCACAATAGAAATTTGCATCAAATAGCTGGTCGACTGGTATAGTGATTAGTGTGCGGGGTTGTTTTATTCAGATGTTTCGGGGATCGCGTCTCCCCCAGAGCGATGAATAATCACGGCTCTGTATCATGATGGGTTACTCCTGCAGTGGGAGGATGAAACCAAGTTTCTTTGGAAGCTTGAATTTCAAATCAACGGCCCCTGTGTGCTTGTTCCATGTGGATAGGTTTCATGCACTGAAATAATGATAACTAATAATAATAATAATAATAATAATAATAATAATAATAATAATAATTAATAATAATAATAATAATTACATTCTATTGCATTTGCAATATGTGGTATTACCTTCGAGCTACCTTTACTGTACTAGAAAAGGTGATGGGTATTCGTTTAAGAGGCGCACTGTAAACGGTCAGAAACCGATGGAACTGACGAAAGCAACACAACATAGGCTGGTCTCCAATCTGTCAAGTGGCAGGTGCAAAAATATCTGGAAGGGGATTATCCATTGTAGGTCTTAAATCTCGTCCGAGATTTTATATAAGCAACATTTCACATAATAAATTAGGCATGAAGAAAAAAAATAGCTATGTTTTCTTTGTGTAAAATATCTAAGTTATTAATTCATCAGGTTAAGAAAAATATCGGAGACATCAAGCAATCTTGATTTAGTAACCAAGTCTGAATTACTGCTGCCATCCCGAGACAGTTATTATACTTTCATATTTATGGGCGTATTATATACTAGTATTTAACTTTTCTATCAACTGAGATCACTTGGAGAAGGACTCGTGAATGTTCATTCCAACCAAGAGCGCGTCAGCATCCCAAGTCCATTTAAAGTGACGCGAAGTTCTGTCTTCCGTGTAATCTTTGTCGTTCCCAGCACAAATACATCATTGTCATATTTCGTAATAGTGATGCATGTTTGAGTATTTTTTAGTGAATCCATATTTAGCAAGTTTCAATAAGGAAAACATCAGTAAATATTTCGCATGGCAATGGGCAACTCTTCATTACCACTCTCAACCTGTATATATCGAATTCTTAAAAAAAAAACAATAAATGAATAAACAAATAAATAAATACAACGCTATATACCAATATCATTTTATATCCCTTTAAAGTGGTATAGATACGTTGACGATATTTTGACCTGTTTTGCCTGCTAGTATTGAGATAAATGATTACTCTCTAATTTGAATAACCAGGTACCATCAATTAAGTATACATTAGAATTAGAAAAAGACAATTGCCTCCTTTTTCTTCCCCGTTAGATGTTTTAATACATTTCAAGGTAAATATAGTATCTATAGGAAACCAACCAACAACTTAACTTATGTCCATTGTTTTTAGTCATGCCACTATCTTAATATCAAAACGTCAATTTTTTCTTCTATGTTTGGATCAAGAAATTGAATGCATAAGAAAAATAGGGACAGATTTATGTTATCCTTACATATATTAGATATTTGCTGTAATGAAGCCCACAAAAAGTTTATAGTGTAAGTAACCGGAGAAAGATACTTCTAAGAACATTCTTTCTTAGGTTGCCTTATTTAAGCAGTTTTGAAAACATAAAACCATTGTTAAAATCTTTTAAGGTCAACCAACCTCGTTTTTTCTTATAATAATGCACTAAAAGGAATGCAAATAAAAATATACCCCAAGGAAAGTAACAACATAATATATAAAATTCCAGTTTTGGATTGGGCCTTGTTTTATATCTGCCAATCTTGTAAGGATTTAAGGCCTGTTCACAATAGGAAAACATTGTTTGGAAACGAAGTTTGCAAACTGCTTGGAAACAGTTTGAAAACAAAATTTACAAACTGTTTGCAAACATTTTCTACCGTATATCCTGTTTCTCATCCAGAATGGCAAACATTTAGTATTTCTGTGTGTATATGTATAATTTATGTAGATTTATATATATAAATAAATAAATATATATATATAATATATATATATATATATATATATATATATATATATATCGAACTACAAATGTCCTTTAATATCTAATTCGCTCTACCCCGGAATTAATATATTTTCATAATGTTTAACCGAGGGGAAATATTAAGCGATAATAGAATTGCTGACCGAACCGGCGCGAACCATCGATGGTGGCTTTGTCTATATAAACATTCAAATACGTTTTTGGAGAAGTGGTTGGTATTTATCAAGCCAACGATATCGAAATTGTTGCTTGTCAGCTAATCACGTGGATCCTATGCGCATGTGCCACATCACTCGTGGCTGGACAGATGAAAGAAACCGGCTGTAGTAGAAATTAAAAGATAAAATCTGTACGTTTTGAAAAATATATTAGTTATTATATATCTCTCTCTCTCTCTCTCTCTCTCTCTCTCTCTCTCTGGTTCGATATTCTCTCTCCCTCTTCTCTGCTCGAATATATATATTTATATTTTCTTTCGTCTTTTCATTAATAATAATTTTTTGAGAGAAAATTTGCGTAAAATTCATGATATTAAATTGTATATGCTTCAGGTGTTTTTTCCAAAATGTACTGTTTTCTGGAAGAATAACTTGTTTACGGCGTGTATCCTTCAAGGTGTGGCTACCCTCAGCGGTTCCTCCTTTCGTAAAGTGAAATCGCCCTTATTGCTAATCTTGTAGTGTCAGTTTGGATATTAAGCCGTCTTTTGACTATGTTGTCCTCTGTAAAATCAGTTTGCCTTCAGTAAAGGGTCCGAACAGGACCGAAAGTACTCGGCTATCTCGCTTTTTCATTTTTTCCTTCGTGGCAAAAAACCTTTATTTATACATAGCATCACGTTTTATATACTTGTGACAAGTTACTTCGTGATCAGTTATTCATATATATCTATATATATATATATATATATATATATATATATATATATATATATATATATATGCATGTATGTATGTATGTATATACTATATATATATATATATATATATATATATCTATATTATATATATATATATATATATACATACATACATACATGCATATATATATATATATATATTATATATATATATATATATATATATATATATATATATGAATAACTTGATCACGAAGTATATAAAACGTGATGCTATGTATAAATAAAGGTTTTTTGCCACGAAGGAAAAAATGAAAAAGCGAGATAGCCGAGTACTTTCGGTCCTGTTCGGACCCTTTACTGAAGGCAAACTGATTTTACAGAGGACAACATATTTATATATATATATATATATTATATATATATATATATATATATATATATAATATATATATATATATATATATATATATATATATATATATATATATATATATAAGTCATATCACTTTTCCGTGATTCATATACATATATCGAGCTACAATGTTCTTTAATATCTAATTCGCTCTACCTCGGAATTAATATATTTTCATATATGCTTAACCGAAGCTTTTACCTACTACACTACCGCGGTAGTGTAGTAGGTAAAACCGCTTCACTGACGTTCCCTGGATTTGAAAGGATCCTGGGTTCGCGCCCCGATCCAGGCAAGTATTATTAACGAGAAAAAAATTCCCCTTCGTGGTTAAGCATATATGAAAATATCTTAATTCCGAGGTAGAGCGACCTTAGATATTAAAGGACATTGTAGCTCGATATAATATATATATATAATATATATATATATATATATATATATATATATACTATATATTATATATATAATATATATATATATATATATAAATATATATATATATATATATATATATATATATATATATATATATATATATAAGCTCAGCACATCGTCTCCTCCTCTGAAGAGTTTTTCGACCTTGAACCTTACAGCCCGTTCGCCCTGCCTGGTGAGGGACCATCATTAACTTTCGAAATATGGTTATCAGAAATTTTACTAGCAGCAACGTCATAAGTTTTAAAATTACACACACACACACACACACAGAATAAATAACTCAAGATATCTCTCTTGCCATCTTAAAGGGAATCCATCACAAAAGTTCTTTTTCACTAATGGTTTGAACAAGATCAGCAACAGCACTCCTGAAAACATGGAGGAGGGGTAAATTCGTGATTCGATTCCTCTTCCTAAAACATTATTTCGTAAATCCAGTGAGAGAAATGTCAAAAGACTGATCGTAATAATAATTTTTATGTCACTGTTAATCTGGTGCTCAGGAATATCTTCAAAGCATTCTTGGCTCTCTCTCTCTCTCTCTCTCTCTCTCTCTCTCTCTCTCTCTCTCTCTCTCTCTCTCTCTCTCTCTCTCTCTTTCGGTTTACAATAATATAAATTAAAAAATTTCTTATGGGTAAAATACAAGAAGAAATTTAAGAAACTAAATTTTTTTCCACTCTCACGTAATTCTATAATCTTATTGAATGTGCATCTTAATTATAGTTGACGATTTAGCAGACATCCAGACATATGAATACCCTTTTTATATTATGAAGTTAGTTTATATTTTCTGAAAAACTTATGTTTTGGTTATGAGTGAAATGCCCAACATCACACTCTAAATATAGTACTTATATAAATTTGAGAGATATTATATGGCGATTTTTAATCAGCCGTGATTCAAATTAATCCAATTCAAGAACTGGAATAGTAGTAGACACTTCTGACATATACAAACTGAACAGATGACATTAGAGAAAATATATGCTTCATTATTTTTTGTGCCTGAAAATATGTATAAAAATGTTAAAATGGAGCTTACACTACTCGGCAAGATGTATATGATTGGATAATGAATCCTGTGCTCCATCACCGAATACAGGTTGTTTTTCTTTGCTGTTTATTCAAGGCGAAGCTGAACCTCAAGAATACCTGGACATTGTTATCACCATTCTCGCGGCCAATAAAAGAAAAACAAAGAAAACGAGATACAAAAACCTCCTTGTGATGCTTGCTTGCAAATACTTGACAGGTGCTTTATTGGGCTGTTTTGATGAATTGTTGGCCAATTTTCACTTGGAAATATCCTTTCTTAAAGTCACCTGTAATTCTTTCGTGTTCAGTTATTAGGGGTCTGTAACACATCTGAATTATTATTATTATTATTATATTATTATTATTTTATTATTATTATATTATTATTATTTTATTATTATTATTATTATTATTATTTCAGTTACATTCACTTTATTTAAAGGCCAAGAACACAATCGCTTTTGTTTTTCAGCATAGACAAAAATCGAGGAAATACTTCGAAATGATCAAAGCGATCATTTGAATCACAAAAATGAAAAGTATTTCATAATATTCATATCCATAAAATTCAAAGGTAAACTGCACTGTTCGAACCAGATTCCTTTGGCTTCATTATATGTGGAAATTAATTACAAAAGCTTTTTACCCAGTGCGAACACATAGCTGACATATTAGTGGTTTAACAGAGTTTCTGATTACTTACTTACCAATAAATAAATAACCAGCTGTTCATAAAACTATTCGTAACAACGAATTACCTGTGTTTGAGTCATGATGTTAAAAATGAGTTCATTATTATCCCGAAACAAATTATCCAAACTTGTTTAAAGCGTCTGTGATTAAATAGCTGAGGATTTTCTGCTTTGAGTGATGCAGTGCAATTGAAATTAAACCAGTGTGCAATAAATTGAAAGAATCAACAATGCTCAGTTACCTTAAAAAAAGACATTGTTAGGTTATTTGTTTATTTTCAATACCATTATCATTCTTTATACTAATTTCTGAATAGTGAAATTTTAGGTGTACGTAACCCAAGTATAAAAAGTAATTACCTCGGTGTTTGTTGATGTACAGCTACGCTCAGATCTGACGCAATATGATTCTTTGTGTATTGTCCAGAACCTCAGTCTCAACGTAACGTTACCAAGTAGTGTTAAACTTTTTTTTTCAATGCTATACATGTCGACAAGCTTGCGAATTTACAGCTAGCACTATTTTCCCTATGGTTATATAAATATGATCCCTCTTTGAATTGTGGATATAATTCGGAACCTGTTCTATTTGAACAGATTTTTTTTTACATATCTCCTAGTTCAAGCACAGTGTGATAAGGTTAGCGATGCCGTCAATGACAGCTCACTTATCATGCTCCTCGGCTGGACAATGTAACTACTTCAGCAGCATTATAACAGTAGACCTAATAAGATCAACGGTCATAACAACATTTTCAAAATAGGACTCTGAATTACTACTAGTTTTCTTTGAATGTTCAAATCTAAGGCTTTGTTTAAGCTGCCTGTATGTTGCAAAATGATTTATAAGCCTAAAAAATAATCTAATCTTTCTGAGATGTAATCTCTGTTACTAAAGAATTTATTTATAGAGATTACCTGTTCTCTGATAAATAAAAGATTATGATGATTTTATTATATGGAGAATATGGTTATTAATTGAAATATCTATTAGTATCAGTGTCAAGGCCTATGGAACACTTGTTTTTTAACTGGCTTAAATATTATTCTCTTAAAAGACCTGTCGCTTTTGGTGTAAAATGTATTCGTTTTTAAGGTAACTTGAAGTACAAGAATGTATAGATAACTTCACATCCTTTGTGGCCAGAAATTGTTAATATAGAGATGAAGCAAATATTTGCTAGTAAGCCATAGTTTTTGATGTGGTTAAGAAATACAACTTAAATAATTTTATGAAAATCCAAATTTTTCTTTAACCAATATAGAATAAATGGTTTCAAGATAATTTCATTGTCTACTCATTTTAGACCTATGTTGCATCAAGTGGTTCATGTTGACCCACCACTCTAATGGTTGCGTCACACACGCTCCACTCACCCCTTGATATCAGAGGAAGAATTCTACTTTTGAACTTATTTATTTACATTTTTTCAGCGCTGAGGCGTAAAACCAATCTAATAGGACTGTTTGAATTTTATGGTTACATTGGAAACAACATTAATGTTACGACAAATTTTTTCGTTTTCTTATTTAACATTTGAACTGAGGTTTGAGGATGAAGTCAAATGCATCAGAGATGAGTGAATGAAAGTTTTGTAAATGTTTCGTAACAGTTTTTCCGAAATTTGGCAGCACGTGATATTTTCTTACAGTTTTGAAATAAATGACAAATTTAACTCTTATGAAACATATTATGGCCTTATTGTATGCAATAATCGTGTTTTGGCATCGTAATAATAGATAAATATGGATCTTGTTAGGTTCCCAGTTTGTGAATTTTGAACGAAATCCTCTGCAGTCATGAAGCATCAGTTCTGAGGATAGCTGTCCTTCATAAAGAAAAACTCTGACCATGAAATAAATAGGTAAGATATAAGTTGGATATAAACGACACATTGTTCTTCATCAGGGTGATTCAGCGATTCCCTCTCCGCCCTTGATTCAGAAGGCCTTAACCGGTTCTTCTTCAAAAAATAATTAACTGAATTAACTCGTCATCTGCAATAATAATGAAGTAATATTTTTCAAGTCGAAATTGACTTCCGAGTTGATTGATTGGGCGGAACAAGGAAGCAACGTTCTCTCTCAAGTGGCAAAATAAAATTCTGTGTCACTGAATCCACCAACTGATCTGAAATTCTTTAGACGCATAACGAGTTAAGAGTTTAGGGGACTCACATCCATACACTACACATGGCTGAGTGGGTTCAATTAACTTGTCCATGACCTTCCATACAAATTATGGGTTCGTGGCCCCAGAAAGGGTAGAAGCATTTTGAAATAATTCCTCTTGTGTGCAAACAATTCTCTAGGTACACTGAATTCAGTGATAATGAAAGAACACTAAGCATCTATACTCGTTCCAAGTTCACTGAACATGGGGATATTATACCCGATTTAGGAAAATAAAAAAAATATTGATTATGCAAATATATCTAATATAAACTACGCTTGCATTAACATAAAAATGAAATCTTAATATCTGTGAGGTAGGCAGAAAATTTGTTTCTCATAATTAAAAAAAAAAAAAAAACTAGTCCTAGCCTTCCCAGGATGCTGCCTCAACTCCCTGGGAATTGCCGTCACCCAAAGAATCCATAGACTGTAGGGAAGAGAGGAAGAAGAAAGACTATTTATAATACACCAAATTAAACTTAATTTTTTCTAATATTAAAAAGTTATATACATATAGACAACGGCAAAATAATTCAAGATTTCAGACATAATCCTAGACCATTATAACACTCCTCTTAAAAAGAAGGTTGTTTTTTCTGTAACTTTTTTTTTTATCAAAACTTGTATATAATGGAAATAATATATTTGACATATATGAATTATACAGTTTTAAAAGGATATAAATTTTGCCTTACTCTTTGACAGTGCAAATTCACTATCTTAATATTAAAAGCTATAAATTTTCAAAGTCTAAGAGATTCACCATTTGCTTAATTGGGACCCAATGGTAGCCACAATTCTTTGGGACGAATGAGCCTTTGGGGGAAGAGACAACAAAATATAGATAACAACATTCCTATCTAACCTTTGACTATTCAGGTTTCGCTCTTGGCATCCTTTGATTAAGTTTTTACTTCCATTTCCCATAACACAATACATAGTTGAAAGACCAGCAACTAAAAGCTATTAGGGAATTTAAAAGAATTATAAAGCGAGAGAAACTGAGAATCAGGTCATAATAGAGCTTTCACTAAAGAAGTTTCATATTAGATGTTCACACTAAGGAGGGTTTCATACTCATTTAGGGTTATTCATTTATTTGTTCAGGGCAGTACATTAATATACGCCCATTATAAAATGGAGAGAGAGAGAGAGAGAGAGAGAGAGAGAGAGAGAGAGAGAGAGAGAGAGAGAGAGAGGAGTAAAATGATACGATAAGTTTATAGTCAACTATTATTAGAGATGAATAGCATCCCTTCTGTGCTATTGGGTAACTCAAAGTAGAATTTGTCATTATCACAATGTGAACTGATCGTCTTTCAAAGCCATAACTACCGCCCGCCTCTCTCTTCGTCTCAACTCTGCTGCTCCTCTCTCTCTCTCTCTCTCTCTCTCTCTCTCTCACGCACCCCCACACACACACACGCACACACAAGCAAAATCTGTACTTATGTTTGTGCATGAAATCTGCATGTCTCGACGAACTCATTCATGTTTATTTTTCTCATCTTCTTGGCCAGATTCTCAAAGAGCTTTCGATGTCACTGTTTGCTCCTCTCAATCATCGTGGTTTGAATAAGGCGTTTCGCTTCTCCAGGTAAGGTAGATGATATGGTTTCTCTGGAGTGGAAGACTACATATCTTAGAGAGCATGTAGTACTATGTAAATTACAGGAATTTATAATTTAAACTATCATGTCTTACACACATACACTAAATACATACACTACATACATACATACATACATACATATATATATATATATATATATATATATATATATATATATATATATATATATATATATATATATATATATATATATATATATATATATATATATACATACAGAGAGAGAGAGAGAGAGAGAGAGAGAGAGACGAGAGAGCGAGAGAGAGAGAGAGAGAGAGAGAGAGAGCTTTTAAGTGTCCATAGGTAATAGTATCAAGATACTTCTTATTTAATTTGACTTAGAAACATTGTTAAATATTGAATGCGGTATATGTATATGTATGCATATGTAATGAAATAATTTTACTGGATGTATTTTCCCACTGGAAAAAACGTACAGCCCGTTTACACTCATTGGTCATTATTTTTTTTTCGTCGGACTTTTTCGTTAATAATTTCAACTGTACCGTCATTTCAAACGATTTGGCTCATAGCGAAGGCATAGCTGAAACTGACACAGGTGACAGTATCAAGGTCAATGTAACAGAGCCACTGTTATAGGTTACTAACCATTTAGGCCATAAGATCCCTTCCATGAACATCAAAGCTGTGAGGTTTACTCTTAGTTTCTTGTAGTTGATAATCTCATGCAAGTGACGCCACCCTGAAGGTTCATATTACGTGAGAGCTCTTTGCTGGAAATCCGTGTTTGCAGTGGTACAATATGAAAATTTTTCCCTTTGAATTTTAGTCTATTATTTCTATTCAGAATGCATGAATAGCTCTTTGTCTCATAAGCGATGAAACTTGCAGGTTTCAACATAAATAATTGATTTGTTCAGCTATAGGATTTCGTTAGTTACTGGACTTCCTTAATCATTAGCATTGAAAATCTCTGGCCTCATATCGTGGATTTTAGTACTCTGTAAGAGAATATCTACACTGCTTTCCATTAGCGATTAATGCTCCGCAATTTCAGTCATAGTGCGACAAACTTGGTGCTTGTTACTTTGCAAAATACTTTTACTTACATAACCTCGGGGTCTTCCTGGAATGTGTGGTTTTTCCAGTGTTGCAAAGCTGTTTAATGATACCATCAAAATAATTTTGGTGTGAATATTGTCGTTCCCGTTGTATTTAGAGGTTTTCATAGCCAAAACAGGTGTGGTAAGGCTGTTTTCTTTTTAATGTTTTTATCATTTAGAAATATTGTCCATGAAATTGTACGGAATCACCTCTTCAAATCTGTTTGGCTGTAGACGAGCAGTTTTTTTTCCCCTTTTGGTGGCAGTCCTCTCTGTTCAGCAGTTAACAGAGACCTATTTCGTCACAACCAACGATCTGAAATGCGGGATAATAGCATCATCATTTCTGTAGAAACGAATACCACTCAAATCTTTAGTAGTTATATGTTCTACTAATAAGTTTGGAAATGCATGGCAAAATTGTCTCGTATTCATATCACCGTTACACTGGCATTTAAACTTATGCCCCTAACTTTGTTTTCAAAACACACATTCTTAGTTGCTGAGCGTTTATTTTATGAAAAATAATAGCGTAAATAGGCTTGTCTTATTAACTAACGACGAAAAACGAAAACGCCTCTCAAATGATTAAGTAGTGATAAAACCGGATAGTAAAATTCCTCGAATAGGGAACTTCCTCGCGGTATTTCCGGATGAGTGCAGAGAGAGAGAGCTCCAGTTTCTCGAAAAGAGTACTCGATGAAATACCGAAAATTTATTCCAAATTTTGAGAATTATTTTGTATGTGAAAGATGTTTAACTGATCAACGAACTGATGATTTATTCAAGAATGATTAATGTAAATAGGGGTTATTCATTATGAGCAACCGACCTCAAAGTAAGTGAGACAGTTCATTGCGGAGTTACATAAAAAGGAAAGTTTTTAGTCTTATCCTCAATTTGTAATTACCTTCGCGAAATGAAGGTCTGCCTCACTTTTTATTGCGCTACCAATTCAAGTAAACGCCTTTTTCAAGAATTTCTTGGTTGAAACATGAGCACCTCAATATATATCAGAGAAACAACAAATACCATACTGTAATATATTATATGGGATCAAACGGTACTTAAACTTTAGTGTATAAATTCCTTTTGGTTTTATGTATTTTCTTTTAAAGTTTCTTATTTGTCATAATTGTAATATATTAGTTATTGTAATAGATCTCATTTTTTCTCATTTCTTGTCAGTTACTTTGAAACCTTTGTTCTTTATGGAAATAAAATGAACATCTGCTTTTACTAAAATCCGAAACATTTTGTGTTTCCGCTCGTTTGAACGTCACAGCGCAGGTTAACGGAAATCACTCCATTTAATTATAGCTCTGGTATCACGCAAGAACCCACAAATTAACTGCAATTAATGTAGCCAGAGTAGTGCCGAGGCGGAAGCCAGTAATCAAAATGTTGTGTCAGCAATTGTATTCGCATTTACTTCTATTAAATTTGACCTAACTTAACCATTATTTCATGTTGAAATGTACTAAGCAGTAGCTTGGAGTGAAAAAATAATAGACCAAAGCATTGCTTTATATGAATTGGCTCCAAGCAATGCCGTTTACTAAAAGTAATGGTACTCAAATAGCGTATCTTTACGACTGAATAGTGGAAACGTCATTTGGATATACCTAAGATTACATCGTGATTATATTAATTGTCAAGTTGTTAAAAAAAGATAGCGCATTCTATACTCTATTTTCCCTATAGAAAGAGGCACAACATCTACTGAAATACTTGATCCTTTTGATTTCCATCTGATTTCAGTGATCACGTTTGATATTTGGTTTGCAGTATCTTGTCCTCGGCATTTTGCCTTTGAACTCTAAATAGCTAAGGAAAAAAATAAGTAAATAAATAACAAACTAATTACAATGTCTGCTGATTAATAATTGCCTTTGTCCTGAAGCGCCAAGAATTAATTACACGGTTTCATTCTTGAGTGTTTATCCTTTTAAGCGGCTCCCTCTTGTCACATTTTGATTGAACTCTAATTTTGTATAAACAAAGAATTATTAGAGAATAAAAGACTCGGAATCAAACTTTTACTAATTATTGCATCCAAAATGGGAAATAAATAAAAAATAAACAGTCCAATAACGTAAAGGCAGCCTGTAATGTGTTTAACTACCTATGCTTATGATGACTCAGAAGTAATATGAATGCTTCGATTGAACAAAAATGCGCATTCAGGTTACCATTCGCTGAAACACAGTGATTTCTCACAGATTACTCTGCGCGAGATCAAGTTTATGACGTTTTCGAGGAAAGAGTATGCTTACCTATGCATCGTTGTAGTTAATATTTATGGTTTTGCTGTTGTTTCTTTTGAGCAGTAGGACGCCCTAAAGGCGATAACTCGCGAAACTTCAAGTTAATCCATCCAAGGGTTAACTACGTATCTCTGAACTCTCTGCTACATAATCATTTTCGTTTATTGCATTTCAAATAGTTTTAAATAAATTTTATATGGGATGAAATTAAAAGTAAGGTTTTATCTGCCGAAATTATTTTTCTTTTACCTTCGATACTTTTGGAGATATTAGCTTTTGAATGGCGTTAGGTCCAAGCCGTGCTGGGGTTTCAGAAATGAGCTCGTATCAGGTAAGACTAATGGAGATATTAGCATATGAATAGCGTAAGGGCCGGGCCGTGATGAAAATTATAATACAATAATTAAAACATCATTTGATTGTGAATTTATGATATTTTAAACAATAAATCTTATAAGGGTTGGAATTTAAAGATGTAACTTTATCTGCCAAAAGAATTTTTCTTTTACCTTCGATTCACGTGGAGATATTAGCATTTGAATGGCGTTTGGGCCTAAGGCAAAAATTAAAACAATTTAACTTTGAATCTATGATATTTTAAAAATCAACCTTATATGGGATGAAATATAAAGATGTGAGGTTTTACCTTCAATACCTTTGTAGATATTAGCATTTGAATAGCATTAGGGACTAATACAATAGTTAAAACTTAATTTAAATGTTAATTTCTGATGTTTTAAAATTAGAATAAAAAAATAAATCTTACATGGTATGGAATTGAAAGACGTAAGGTTTTATCTCCCGAAAGGATTTTCTTTTATCTTCAATACTTTGGAGATATTACCATTTGAATAGCGTTAGGGCCGGCCCGCCAGAAATAAGCCCGTAGATAGGTTGACTGTGATGTTGTCCAAACTAAAAGTTATTTGTGCATTAGAAGCAGAGGGCTTACTGAAAGAGCCAACTCCTCGTAAACACTGATTCAACCATTTAATGCCGGTTCCATAATATGTGGCCACTTCTCGTACATTATTTCGCCTATTTCAATCCATGCATTCTCTCTAGAGTTCTTATCACAGTATTCTTCATCACTCTATTCCCAAAGTGCTGGCCTTGCATGAATGCATTGAATGAATAAATCAACGTCAAACATCTTAATAGTTGTAAACGCAAGAGGTTCAGGAGACCGCCAGATGCGGCGTTGCCGTCTGATGTGAGCACGTGCATAGATAGAACTGTGTGTGTTTTCCCACGACAATCGGCCGGATGCGGCGTTACGGTGGTCCGGCAGTGCGGCGGAAACGGCAGCGCCGCACTAGTGTGACACCTCTTATTGGTTTGCGTGTGATATCACCATGTGCGGCGCCGCATACGGTTTCGCCGCAGCGGCGACGCCGCGTAGTGTGACACCGGCCTAAGACTTTGCTTCGCTCGTAAGTAAAAGGCCGTATGCTACCACAGAAATTTGCTCCTGAAAATCCATAGTTAATATCGAGACTCAAACGTGCAGCACAGGAGTTTTGTCGAATAATCATACGAATCCTGTTCGAGATCTTTGATAAAAGCGACAAAAATGTCGCTCAGTGTAACTGAATTAAAACATCTTCATTATACTTCCTGACACTACCCTCCTGTGCCTTGAGAAAGGGGAAAGGAAAATCTTAAAAGATTAATGTTAATTTTCATTGAAAACTCCCGATTAAGTTTATCTATTCTCGGAAGATGAAGAATTTCAGTCCTCGATTGGTTTATGCAAATGAGAAGAATACACCCGAGATTTTGTGTCATATTTTCATTTTTACGACGACGTTGTAGTAAGGTTATGAATGTTTTCTTTAGAAACACTTTTGTAGCCTGTGGTTTACGAATGACTAGTCAAGACTCAACAAGTTATTCTTCAAGATATATATAATTATATATAATGTATTATTATGTATTATATATTATATATATATATAGACATATATAGACAATATATATAATATATATATATATAGTAGTATTATATATATTATAATATATATATATATATATATGTATGACAATTATATATATATATATAATATATATATATATATATATATATAGTATATTATATATATATACACATACAAGTACATACATATATATATATAATCTATATATATATATAATTATATATAGCGATATTTTTATAAGTATAAGTATATATAGATATAGCTTACAATATGTTCTGCGTTTGTGACATGCTTTATGTATACACATACAAACATACATACATACAAGCATCCATATGTATCTATGTATGCATATATTTTATGTGTGCCTCTGGTGTGTGTGTGTGTATGTATATATGTGTGATTGATTTTTCCATTCATACAGAAAAGAGAGAGAGAGAGAGAGAGAGAATTTTGATAGAACGTAGTACTGATAATGTAATAGTACTTTTTTTATATTAACAATATAAAGTAAAAACACCATTCAAACATAATCTAAGCGTGATGTGTATTTGCATGATTTTATTCAGTATATCCTGTAGCAACGAATAAAAAAGAATAAAAGTGGTTTTATTTTCGCAATCGCCAAAGCTGTGCTTAGAAGGGAATTAAAAAAGCCACTTTCGTATGAAGAAGGATTATTACTTGGAAATAGTGTGAAAAAAAAAACAAAAAGTAAGCATAAAGCAATAGGGTGGTCTGGTTTTCAAGTGGTTACGTTTTTTCCTGAATACAGGATTCAAAGAACCTACTCATTGTAGCAATCTGTTAGAATAAAATTAACATTATATATTTTATCCCATAAGAAAAAGTATTTCACGGTGAAGGTACCCTTAGTAAATGAAATCTCGTCTTCACTTCAAGTATTTGTACAAGTAAACGGCGGTATCTTAGTTTTACTCATCTTAAGTTACGTTCATAAGATAATTAATTTCACTGTAATACTGACTGTTGATTAAACGCACATTTTGACAATTTTACATCTCAAAGGGATAAACAAACTTACTGACTTTTTAGAAAAGGAAGCATTTTTAAACATTACTATGTGCAAATAAGCGAAAGATTAATATTGCCCTTGCAATAATGGCACAATATGTATGATGAATGTACTTATACATTGCAAATGAGATAAAAGCTTGTCTTTCTCCGTGTAAATTTTGTTGACTGATCGAGCTATGAGATTTAATGCCGAGAGCTGAGTTTGTGTAACCAATAAAATATCCTGGCCCTTAACAATTCCTGATGAAACATGGTTTAAGTGTCGTCATACCGTAAAGTAGTTATTTCAGTCATTCACCATCTAGTTTGTTACATGGCAACTTATTGCTGAATGATCTCAATCCCTTTGCGTTCGATAGTGACAAGGTGATTGATGTATATCGTATGAATTAAAACGCTCAAATGATTGCATCTCATTGCTTCATAGCTTAAAGCGAATTTTGCATATATTTTCATTTAAAATTAGCTTCATTCGTCTGGCCGAAGAACAGAAATATTCTCTGGCTTTTAATATGAAAAAATATTACGTTTTTAAAATAAAAGAAAATTTTGTTAGAGAATATTTTTAGTTATTTAACCAAGCGGAAAGGTGGAAGGCAATGAGAGCACAAGTTATTCGTGAATTATGGCCATTTAATGATTAGGATGCAAGCTGAGATATTGGTAAATCATGAACTGTGACTCTTGGTACACTGTAAATAATTAAAATGTCCTTTTCTGAATTGTAAACATAATTTTCCACTTATCTACAATAATCTTTTTTCGTGTTGAAGAGAGAGAAAGAGAGAGAGAGAGAGAGAGGAGAGATAGAGAGAGAGAGGAGAGAGAGGAGAGAAGAGAGAGAGAGAGAGAGAACCATGAAACTAACCGGGGTCCATGATACTTCTAGATTAGATTAGCGATAAACTTATATTTGATATTTACCCCATCTGCAAAAGTTAGGTAGAAATGCGCAAAACAGACGATAAAAAGCTTGTTTAATAGAGAAAACGATATTAGAAATAAGCACAGGATTTCTTTCAAGACAAGTGCATTTAATGAAGTTAAAGAAGTTAAGGGAAGATGCACTTAATGAGTTGTTCGTAAATGGGCAAACTGGTATCAAAAAAGGTTTTACCTGCAAAAAAAAGTTCATCAATATTTGTATAGCAAATATAATGATTAAGTTGTGTGTATATGTATATAATAATAATATTGTATGTATATATATATATATATCTAATAAAAGGAGCCCATAAAAACACCAAAATGTAGAGAGAAAAGTACTATATTTCAGAGACTGCTGTCTCTCTCTTCAGGTATATGTGTATTTGCATGATTTTATTCAGTATAATCCTGTAGCAACGAAAATAAAAAACAAGAAGCAAAAAGTGGTTTTATTTTCACAATCGCCAAAGCTGTGAAAATCTACCTGAAGAGAGAGACAGCAGTCTCTGAAATATAGTACTTTTCTCTCTACATTTTGGTGTTTTTTTTATGGGCTCCTTTTATTAGATGGAATTCTGTTGTTACAGAACATTTTTACCAGTCATATATATATATATATATATATATATATATATATATATATATATATATATATATATATATCCTTAAATCCTCAGTAGAAAGGTGAGTGATACCCTGGGGACTTGGAACAAGTACTTTCTTCAGTATATTCTACATTTTCAAGTTCACACTGAATATAATAGAAGTTGACAGACCTTTATATACAAAAACAGAAAGGACGGGCCGAGTTACAGTTTGTTAATCTGGGCAGCGTGTTGGGTGAGATAGTTATGATTTGACTTGTACCAGGTCATTATATTAGACCATACCACTTGATGTTATTTGGCATAGCCCCCCCCCCTCCCTCTCAACTCTCAGACGCCTCATATGGACCTCGTGACAGAACTGTCACTCTCTTTAGTTACAGATGACATCGTAGAATGAACAAATGATGCAGAATAGCATGGCTATGTAGTATACAAGAAATTAAAACTTTATCTCACAGTCGTAAAATTTCTCGTCTTGTTTCAGCCCAATGAAGATTTGAGTCACTCGTTTTGTCATCGTCTTTTGTTTCTCCAGCTGCTTGTCCAACGGGAGGACAGACTCCTTTGTTTATTTCCAAAAGTGATGACACTTCCTGTCTTCATTGCGGTCCCTATGGATTTAGTGTTCTACACTCAGATATAATTAACATTTTCGTATCTTAGTCTTGGGCTATGTTAAATGCATATTTTTGTTTTAGTTTATGAAAATTTATAATAAATATTTCAGAGAGAGAGAGAGAGAGAGAGAGAGAGAGAGAGAGAGAGAGAGAGAGATGTGGACACAGGAATTAAGAAAACAAACATCGGTATCAATGCCCTCTAAATTTGAAATGTTAGAAAGGGTGTTATCTTAGATGTACTAAATCTTTACAAAGCGATGGCTTTGTCTTCCGGAATTTGGGCTTCCTGTGAGAGATCTGAATCCCCCCTTTTGTTCATAGTCTTTTGGGATTATAATTGAATTTGCTCTCAGCTTTTGCAAGCGATAACAGTTGGGGTCTCTCTCTCTCTCTCTCTCTCTCTTTCTCCATGTGAAATATTTATTTACAGAGAGGCAAACACTATTATGCATTTAATATATCCCAAGACTAAGAGATGAAATTTCAATTATGTCAGAGTATAGAGTTTTTTTTTTTTTTTTACTTAAAAAGAAAAAGATATAAATTTTTTTTAGCTGCAACAAATTGCAGCTGAATATTTGACCTGGTCATATTCACAGTAAATGTATAAGCTTTTATAAAAAAAAAATCGTTTTTGACTATTCGGGAGAGTTAACAAGCTAGCGGATACAGGCTCTCGCCCAAAGAGGAGGGAGGTGGATGTAATTCATAACATATTTGCCGAAAGAGGAAAATCAGCGTCAGCTATCACTAATTCAAGTTGAGAGAGAGAGAGAGAGAGAGAGAGAGAGAGAGAGAGAGAGAGAGATGATTTAGGGAGCTGAAAATAACAGGAAGACCAACTCTTTGGCTATTCTGTATTGCGATATGGGCATCCAAAGTGGGTTTTCGAAATGATAAGGCAATAGAATGTCCATGAAGATATATATATATATATATATATATATATATATATATATATATATATATATATATATATATACATATAGTATATATAGATATATATAGTATATATTATAAAGTAACTAATCTTATGGAAGCTTATCATTCAAAGCATTTTCATCATGCAGACAAAAAGCAACAAAATCCAAGTACAATTAATGCATATATATGAATAACAGTAATGTGATAAGACATATATGTATATATATATATATATATATATATATATATATATAATATATATATATATATATATATATATTGTGACGAAGTGACCAAGGGTATCTGGTTACTGCACAATTAACCAATCATAAAATAGTTTACCTCCATATAACAGTCCAGACATCTGAACCCTTTATCACAGACAAAATAAAAACGACTGAAAATACTGTAAAGGGCAACAGTGATCCCTTAAAAACCTATTAATTATACAAGAAAATCAGACTAAGTTCATTAAGACAGGTGTGAGGTAATCTTGTATGTAATTAAATTAATTAATGGGTATCACTCCATCAACAACTTATAAAAGTTTAGTTATTTTCCTGGTTCTAAAAGTGTAAGTATTTCCCTGGTTCTAAAAGTCTAAGTATTTCCCTGGTTCTAAAAGTCTAAGTATTTCCCTGGTTCTAAAAGTGTAAGTATTTCCCTGGTTCTAAAAGCCCAAGTATTTCCCTGGTTCTAACTCACTTCAACTAAGTTTAAGGAAAACAGCTCAATAACAACTCTATATTGCTACCTAAACAAAATTAAATATACTGGTGATAAAAGGAAAACAGTCATAAAAATTTCAAATACAAAAAAATTATTATTAAATTCAAAATTTATTATTAAAAATCACAATCTCTGGGAAATTTATTGTTACTTGAAAACAACACAAAGTTTAATTAATTCACGAATTAATTATTAAGTAAAATTAAATCAAAATTAATCCATTAAAAAAATCAAGAAAATTAATTATTACAAAAAATTAAATTATTCAAGTAAATTTAAAACTATAAAGCAACAACTAAAATTTGAAAAGAATTCTAAGTAAATGCAAATTAATTCAGACAAGTGTTAAAACTCAATGAAATATGCAATTGATTGATAATGAAAACACTAATCAAATTGTGAATGCGAATGTAAGTAAACACAGAAGAATGTGGAAAATACCAAAATTGCAAAAATACAAAGAAAGCATTAATCACATAGAATATACAAAACACTCTTCCATAAGAAAAATAGATAAATGCAAAAAAATCACTTTAATGAGAAAAATGGATAAATGCACACAAAAAACAAATTCACCAAAACCAAAATGTGAAAATATGGTTAAAAAAAAAAGGTCCCCTGGAATAAATAAAGTACTGTCAGTATTTCAAGTACATTTTATGTTTAAGTATAGTGTACTGAGCTTATTAAAAAAACTCTTACCTTGTTATACCTATTTTAGGCCTTTTTCGAAATCAATAAACACTTACACACGAGGCGCCTGTTACACACTTTTACAATGTCTGTTTAGATTCCACAAATAAACACTTCAATATTAAATAAATCTAAGAAATACCAAATCTAAAATTTTAACGAGTTGACCAACCACCAAGCACAAAACCTGGTTTGCATTAATGTGAAAATCATGATTCTCTCATACGAGAGAGAGAGAGAGAGAGAGAGAGAGAGAGAAGAGAGAGAGAGAGAGAGAGAGAGAGGCTTCGGCACGCCCCTTCTTTGCAAGCAGGGAATATAATTGTTCGTCTTCGTATGGAAACTTAGAAGTGGACCTCGTCTAAAATGCCAGTAACACAAAACAAAAACGTTTTGGGGCCAGGTCTCTTTGCTAAATCGTTATAATTCTCTTTTAAAACAATACATAGAGAGAAAGTGGGATTACAATCTTAAATGATATTTATTATTATATGATTTAAGGCAATAAAAGTCTCTTAAAATAAAAGGGATAATTATAGAAACTGAAAGCAAAGACTAAGTTACATCACTTCCCATAGGTGACTTTACTTATGTAGAATGTTTTAGAAGATCTTGCTAAGATAATGCAATCTCACATGATTTCTCGACAAAGACGCACAAGTCTGAAACAAGTCATTTACGTTGTATGATGACAGGATTCCCAAAACAAAACGGAGAATTCGAGCTCCTCTTATCTCAAGTAATGACAGAAATTTCCACTCAAATGGACAATACTAATTTCTCTCTCTTTTCACATTCTACATTATTCTTAACTTTTAAATTATATTTTTGTGAATTCTGAACACACCTTATTAGAACATACTAACTCTAAGCAAAAATAATACTGAATCTGAAAACATTGCAGACACTTTTACAACATTTCATACAGTCACTGAGGGGAAGATATGCACTTGCGGACAAGCAAAAAGCCATATAAGAATATAATATTTATATATATGAGGGGCCTCAGAACCACAAGGTGGTAAACGCCACTTTTTAAAAAATGAGTAAATTGCCCTCAAAGTCTAGCATTCATTACTCTGCTTCTAAGAAAGATATTGATTTAAACTAAGTTTCATATGAAAGCCCTACCCTTTATAATTTTTTTTTGAAAATTAAAAAAAAATTGTGGGGTGCGCTTGTGCGCTAGCATTCAAAATGTACGCCTAACCCCTCACATTTGTGTATATTTTATTCATAACCAGCACTTAAACCATAATTAAATGTGTAAAAGTGTTATTATATTCGTGTTTATAACAGCAATAGATCGGTGTACCTACTATTTTGCAATGCGGTAATCACTCGCTTATCACTAATGACAAAAATAGAAAGAAAGCCTTGCTTACAAACTTTATGCGTAACATTATCATACTTAACACAATAAGCATACGTTTTCTCTTTACGTGGGGGCTTCTCTCCAATCGTAACATGACGTCTTTTCACTGGGTTGGTCGTAACCAACGACTGAATGTAAGCAGTTTGCTTATCATAATCTCCCAAACCATAAAACCCATTGAATAAAGCCTCCACTATAGCCGGAACCCTACACTATAAATATCACCCAGTCGAATTGGTGTAAGGATTGTGATAGAGCAAAAAAGAAAAAAAAAAAAAAATGGTATTATATATATATAGGTAATAGTTTCGTATATATATTAAAAATATATATATATATATATATATATATATATATATATATATATATATATATATATATATATATAATATATATATTTTTTTTTTTTTTTTTTTTTTTTTTTTTTTTTTTTTTTTTTTTTTTTTTTTTTGCTCTATCACAGTCCTCCAATTCGACTGGGTGATATTTATAGTGTAGGGTTTCCGGGTTGCATCCTGCCTCCTTAGGAGTCCATCACTTTTCTTACTATGTGCGCCGTTTCTAGGATCACACTCTTCTGCATGAGTCCTGGAGCTACTTCAACCTCTAGTTTTTCTAGATTCCTTTTCAGGGATCTTGGGATCGTGCCTATGTTCCCTATGATTATGGGTACAATTTCCACTGGCATATCCCATATCCTTCTTATATCTATTTTCAGGTCTTGATACTTATTCATTTTTTCCCTCTCTTTCTCTTCAACTCTGGTGTCCCCTGGTATTGCAGCATGAATGAGTGATACATTCTTCTTGAATTTGTCAATCAACATCACGTCTGGTCTATTTGCACGTATCACTCTATCTGTTCTGATACCATAGTCCCAGAGGATGATATTTGCCTGGTCGTTTTCTATCACTCCTTCAGGTTGGTGCTCATTACCACTTACTTATTTATGCAATGTAGCTGATGTTTCTTGCACAGGATCCAGTGGAGGGCTTTTGCTACTGAATCATGCCTCTTTTTGTACTGGCTCTGTGCAAAGTGACGGACATTCGCTTGCTATGTGGTTTATGGTTTCATTTTTCGTATTGCACTTCCTACATATGGGAGAGATGTTATTTCCATCTATCGTTCTTTGAACATATCTGGTTCTTAGGGCCTGATCTTGTGCCGCTGTTATCATTCCTTCAGTTTCCTTCTTGAGCTCTCCCCTCTGTAGCCATTGCCATGTGTCATCGGTGGCTAGTTCTTTAGTCTGTCTCATGTATTGTCCGTGCATTGGTTTGTTGTGCCAGTCCTCTGTTCTGTTTGTCATTCTCCTGTCTCTGTATATTTCTGGGTCTTCGTCTACTTTTATCAGTCCTTCTCCCATGCACTCTTGAACCACTCGTCTTCACTGGTATTCAGATATTGCCCCAGTGCTCTATTCTCGATGTTGACGCAGTCCTCTATACTTAGTAGTCCTCTCCCTCCTTCCTTTCGTGTTATGTATAGTCTGTCCGTATTTTCTTGCTTCTTGGTGTAGTGCTTTGTATGTCATAAGTTTCCTAGTTGTCTGGTCTATGCTGCGGAGTTTCTGCCGTCGTCCATTCCCATATTCCTGCGCTGTAATCCGATTACTGCACTTGCCATGATGTTTATGGCTTTTTATTATATTTCCGGCGTTGAGTTTTGACTTGAGTATCGCCTTTGGTCTCTGCATATATTCTTTCCTGACCGTGTCCTTCATTATTATATTATTATTATTATTATTATTATTATTATTATTATTATTATTATTATTTGTTATTATTATTATTATTATTATTTTTATTATTATTATTATGTTATTTCAGTGACATTCACTTTTATTAAAGAGATCGTTTAAATCACAAAAATGAAAAGTATTTCATATATTAATATCCATAAAATTCAAAGGTAAACTGGACTGTTCGAACCGGTTTATTCTTTGACTCCGTTGTATGTGGAAATTAATTACAAAAGCCTTTTCCCCCGTGCGAGAACATAGCTGACATATCATGGGCTTAACAGAGGTTTCTGATTATTATCTATAATAATAACCAACTGGTTCATAAAACTATTTCGTAACAACGAAGATTCGTGTTTGAGTCGTGATGTTAAAAATGAGTTCATTATTATCCCGAAAACAAATTATCCAAACTTGTTTAAAGCGTCTGTGATTAAATAACTGAGGATTTTCTGCCTTGAGTGATGCAGTGCTTGAAAATTAAACCCAGTGTGCAACAAAATGAAACAATCAACGATGCTCAGTTGCCTAAAAAGAAAGATTGTTCTAAGTTGGTGGTTTGGTGACTTTGTTACGTTATTTTTTTTCCCCATTTTTTCAATATCAATATAATTTCTTTTTACTAATTTCTGAATAGTGGAATTTTAGGCGCAAGTAACACTTTGTTGATGTACAGCTATGCTCAAATGAGAATTGATAGGCTTTCAGGTTCCAGGACTTCACCTTGCCCTCCCCCTCTCTATAACGCGAGTATTTCAGACCATAATGTCATAGAATTAACAGTCCATTCCAAAGCAAGTGAAAACAGAGATAAGCAAGAAATGAAAAAGTGGGAAGGATATGGAAAATACAACTTCTACAGTAAAAATATAAAATGGTCAGAAATAAATGAAGAATTAAACAAAGATTGGGATAACATTTTCGTAAGTGATGACATAATGGGTAAATACGGAGATATTATATAAAATATTAGAGAAAATAGTGGATAAATATATACCGAAGAAGAAAAGTAAACATCAGTCATGCATACCAAGAGACAGAAGGATCTTGTTCCAGAAAATCAGAAAGTGGGAAAAAAGGTCTTGCAAAAGAAAAAGAAAAAAATGCATGGAAAGTTTAGTTTAGAACTAAAAAGTAAGATAGAAAATGGCAGAACAAAAAAAGATTATACAATCAAAAGAAAATGAAAAACGGGACTTGGAAGAAAAAACCCTAATAAATATCAAGCAAAACCCCAAACTAGCAACTCTTTGGTAGACATTAGATGGTGCCTCACACTGAGGGACCTGGGGAACCCGAACAAAATGTAAGGTCTGTAAGGTAAGGTCTCTCTCTCTATCTCTCTCGCTCTCTCTCTTCTCTCTCGTGCACACAAGCAAAATCTGTACTTATGCTTGTGCAAGAAATCTGCATCCCTTTCAAAGAAACTCATTTACGTTTATTTTTCTCATCTTCCAGGCCAGATTCTCAAAGAGCTCTCGATATCAATGTTTGCTCTTCTCAACCAGAGCATCATCAGGGTTTGCATGAAGCGTTTGGCTTCTCCTGGTAAGTAGATGTATATGGTTTCTTTGGAGCAGAAGACTGCTTGTCTAAGAAAGCTAGTAGTACTGTGTAAATACAGAATCTGGAATCTAAGCCATTATGTCTTACTGAGAGATATGCGTGTATATATAATATATACATATATATATATATATATATATATATATATATATATATATATATATATATATATATATATATATGTATATATATATACACATATATATATACACACACACACACAACACACATATATATATATGTATATATATATTATTATATATATATATATATAATATATATATAAATATATATATATGTAAAGAGTGTGTGTGTGTGTGGTGTGTGTGTGTGTGTGTGTGTGAGAGAGAGAGAGAGAGAGAGAGAGAGAGAGAGAGAGAGCGCTTTTAAGCGCTCCCAGGTATTAGTAACAAGATGCTTCTTATTTTCTGAGGCATTTTTTGTGCATTTGTCCAATTGTGACTGAGAAGCATTGCTAAATATTAAATACGGTAAATGTATATATGCGTGGAAATAAATTTACTTGATGGATGTTCCTATTGGAAAACACGCACAGCCCGTCTACACTCACCTGCTCTTCATTTTTAGTGTCGTCGAACTTTTTCGTTAATCAAACGATTTGCTTCATAGTGAAGGCATTGCTGAGACTGAGACAGGTGGCAGTATCAAGATCGGTAGAATACAAAGCCGCTTTTATAGGTTACTAAACCATTCAGGTGACTAAGATTAGAACAGTTGAGAGGTTCCTTCCCATCAGCATCAAATTTGTGAGGTTTAGTCGCAGTTTCGTGTACATGATAATCTCGTGTAAGGTACGTCACCTTGAGGGTTCATATTACGTGAGAAATCTTTGCTGGAATCCTTGTTCCTGTGGTACAATATAAGATTTTTTCTTCTTTGATTTTCAGTCTGTTCTTTCCATTACGAACCTCCACCAGCTTTTCATTGATTTTACATAAATTAATGAAAAATTGTATATCACAAATCGAAAACTTCTTCTGTTGAAACTTTATATTCAAATAATTGTAATATACAGGGCGTTTAACACGTGACTCAATATTTTTTTTTATTTCTTCTTATCTTTTCACTTTAAATTTATTCTACTTGGAACGGGCATTCGGTAATCTTGGATAGCTCTTTCTCAAAAGAGATGAAACATGCAGGTTTCAACATAAATAATTAATTTGCTCAGGTATCCTATTTCGTTAGTAACTGGACTTGTTCTCTAATCATTTATTTGCATTGAAGATATCTATCCTCATTTCGTGGAAATGAAACTAACATTTTAGTTTTCTGTAAGAGAGTTTTTAGTCTAAACTGCTTTCCATTATCGGTTAATGCTACGCTATTCCAATCTTAGTTTGTGTATACACTGATGATTGTTACTTTGCAAAATCTTTTACTTTACAAAACCTCGGGGTCTTCCTGGAAAGTGTGGTTTTTCCAGTGATGCAAAGCTGTTTAATGATATCATTATAAATCATTTTTGTGAACATTTGTGTTTCTTGAAGCTTGAAGGTTTTCATAACTAAAACAGCTGTGGTAAGGCGGTTTTCTCTTTGTTGTTTCTATCATTTCCAAGTATTATTCATTCAGAGATTTATTTCCAAGATAGAGAAGTAATAATGAAGAGTATGTTGCTAAAGAGTTTTACGACCTGTTTATTTTTCATTTCTGGTCTCCATTCATCATTTTTTGGAAGGTGGTATACGGAACCACCTCTTGTCATGATTAAAGTACATACCTTTTGATATCCGCCAGTGCCCTATTCTTTTCATTTCACTGTTTTCTCATGGCAACGGAAAAGAAAAGTTTACTTTTTCATTGGCTACTATCTCAATCTATAAAAAGAATGATTCTCTTGATATTCTCTCTTCACAACAGGCACCATTCATTATCTTTGCAAATATGTTTAATCAGTTCACGCCAACGTTTCACTGTTATATTACTCAGTCTTGTCGTATCAAAACATCGGTGAATTAACGGTAAATGATGCAGGCATCACTAACCACTGATCATGTTGACTAAACTCAAAAGTAATTTAAGATGTAAAATAACAGTAGGAAAGAAGGTTTTTCTTACGACTATTTTGAAAAGCGAGATATTAAGTATCATCATTTCTGTAGGAACGAGTACAACTCAAATCTTAAGTATTTTATGTGACGTGTTATGTTTCTCTACCAATAAATTTCGAAATGCAGGGCAAAGTTGTCTCATATGTGTATCACCCTTGCACTGATCATTTCAAAGCAGTAAATGTCAACTTATGCCTCTAACTTTGTTTTCAAAACATTCATTCTTTATTGCTGAACGTTTAGTTTTTCTGATCATTTTGGTGATGAGACCGAGACTGGGGTGCGGACCGATAGGAAGCTCGGTTTATGAAGAATAATAGCGTTAATGATTTTGTCTCATTAACTAACGACGGAAAAGCCTCTCAAATGATTAACCGCTGATATAACCGGATAGTAAAACTCCTCGGATAGGAACTTCCTCGCGGTGTTTGTGGAGGGTAGAAAGAACTCCAATTTCTTGCAAAGGGTTATGAATGAAAGGTCAAAATACGAAAAATTGAATCCAAAAATTGAGAAGTATTTTGTATGTGAGAGATGTTTAACTGATCAACGAACTGATAATTTATTGAAGAATGACTAATGCCAGTGGGAGTAATTCATTATGAACAACTGAGCTCAAAGTATTGAGACAGTACATGAAAAAAAAAAAAAAGGAAAGTTGTTATTTGTATCCTCAATTGTAATTACCCTCTCGAAATGAAGGTCTGCCGCACTTTTAATTGTGCTAACTATTCAATACGACGCATTTTCAAGAATTCCTTTGATGAAAGATGAACACCTCAATATAGATCAATGACACAGTAAAATACCGTAGTGTAATATATTTTCTGGAATAAACCGGACCTAAACTTTAGTCCCTTAATTACTTTTTGATTTTATATAAGTATTTTCTTTTAAAATTTCGTCTTTTCTCATAATTGGAATATATTAGCTGTTGTAATTGCTGTCGTTTTTTTTCTCATTTGTTCTTAGTTGCTTTGAAAATCTTTCTCATATTTTGCTTCACTACAGGTTTTCAACCAACTGTAAAAAAAAAAAATAAAGAGACAATGTAGGGAAATGAAACGAACACCTGCTTTTATTAAAGACCGAAACGATTTGTGTCATCGCACACTTGAACGTCACAGTGCAGGTTAATAGAAATTCTGTCATTTAATTACAATACTGGTATCAAGCAAGAACCCACAAATTACCTGCATTTAACGAAGTGCTTAGCTGGAAGCAGTAATCAAAATATTGTGTCAGCGTTTGTATTCCAGTTACTTCTGTTAAGTTTGACTTAGCATACACATCAGTTCATATTGAAATGTGCTAAGCAGTAGCTAGGAGTGACTAAATAAAAGATATAAAAGCATGGCACCATATGAAATGGCTCCAAGTAATACCGTTTACTAAAAGTAATAATACTCAAATAGCGTATCTTTACTACTGAATAGTGGAAACGTCATTTGGATATATCTAAGATTATGTAGTGATTTGGGTAATTATAACAAGAGGGATTATATTAATTGTCGAGTTGCTAAAAATAAATAGCCCATTATATACTCTGTTTTTTTATATAGAGAGGCACAACAGCTTCTGAAATACTTGGTCCTTTTGATTTCCATCTGATTTCAGTGTTCACGTTTGATGTTTGGTTTGCCCTCTCTTTTCCTCGGCATTATTTTTTGAACTGTAACTAACTAAGGGATAAAAATAAATAAATAAATAAAAAAATTAATTACAATGTCTGCTGATTAATAATTGCCTTTGTCCTGTTAAGCGGATCCTTCTTGTCACATTTTTGATTGAACTCGAATATTGTAGAAACAAAGAAGCTTTTATTATGGAATTAGAATAAGACTTTTACTAATTATGGCATCCAAATAAATGAAGAAATGAATCAAAATAAACAATTACATAATGTTAAGACAGCCTGCAATGTGTATAAATCATGCACACTTACGATGTCTCAGAACCTGCTATAGTTGTTTCGGTTGGGCAACAAAATGTGTATTCCGGTTACCATTCGCTGAAACAAAGTGATATGAGTTCTCACATATCAGATTTATTTTGCATGAAGGAAGAGTCACTTAGCACGAGATCAAGTTTCTGACTTTATGAGGAAAGAATGTGCTCCTGTGTAAGTTCTCTTTGTTGTTCTTACTTCAGATTAAGTAGCCGTATGCTTCTACAGGAATTTGCTCCTGAAGTATTCATAACGTAGCCTAAAGTAATTTTGGCACTCAAATGTGCAGCACAGGATTCTTGTAGGAATAATCAGACGAATCCTATTGTTCGAGGATTTTTGATAAAAGCGAAAAAAATATCGTGCCAGTGAAACTTTCAATTAAAACGTCAGTAAACACTCAGATTTGAAGAAGTAAAACCTAATCAATTAACAACTTCTTCGCAAGTGTGATAAACACCTTCGAATCCTGTATTTGCGTCTTCCTTAATGTTTAGTGAGATCGTTATTATTTGGATTTCCTTTATCTGGCCGCTAATATTAGATCTTTCCTTTGATGTAGTTTTGGCCAGTAAAAACTGCCAGTAAGATCCCCCTCCTGGAGCTCCTAATATAACTGATACTCTCTCCAGATACACCGTCTTCGTAAAGAACGAATGATGGAAGATAGCAGGGGTATATGGAATGCAAGATATTCCTACTTTCTCTCACAATTGTAGAAATTCTCATCATGTTTTACCCAGCCGAAGTTTTGAAGTCTGTCGTTGTGTCATCGTCCTTTGTTTCTCCAGCTGTTAATCCAAAGAGCGGCAAGACTCCTTTGTTTATTTCCTGAAGTGATGACTCTTCCTGGCTTCATTCTGGTCCTTACGGATTTAGTGTCCGACACTTAGATGCAATTAACATTTCATCTCTGAGTCTTGACAGAGAGAGAGAGAGAGAGAGAGAGAGAGAGAGAGAGAGAGAGAGATGTGGACACTCGATTCAAACAAATAAGTGTTAATTACTTAGGGGTAATTAACGTTTCATCTGTAATAATTCAGGTATTTGAAGCGCACATTACAGTTATCGTTTTTGTAATTGAAAAGAGAGAGAGAGAGAGGTGGAAACTGGAATTAAATTAACGAATGAATTTAATGTTCTACACTGAGATGTTATTAACATTTCATCTCTAAGTCTTGAGGTGTGTGAAGTGCACATAGTGTTATCGTTTCTGTATATGGAGAGAGAGAGAGAGAGAGAGAGAGAGTCTGACACTGGCAGTAATAACAAACGGATTTAGTGTTCTACAATTAGATTTAATTAACATTTTATCTCTAAGTATTGTATCTTTAGGTATGTGAACGGCACATTAGTGTTTAACGTTTCCATAAAGAAGAGAGAGAGAAGAGAGAAATGAGAGAGAGAGAGAGAGGAGAGATAGAGAGAGACAGGAAGAGAGAGTAGAGAGAAGCTGGAATTAATTAATAAAGATTTATTAGTCTACAATTAATATAATTAACATTGCATCTTCAAG
>NC_087203.1:23246130-23278630 GCF_015104395.2 Macrobrachium nipponense
CTAGCCTCCATCTGTGTATGACATCACAGGTTTAGGAAAGCTGCCAAGAAGTGTGATCTAGCTGCAACTGGAGAAACAACAAGCAGGGTGGTCACGTGACCATGGACCCATCCAGCCCAGCCAACAGCACAGCTCTTGGCAGTCACAAAATTGGGCTGTACCATTTTCTGAATAGTATAGACATTCTCTAATATATTTTTCATTTATGCATATTGGCACATGCACCACTGTGTCGACAGGCCTAGCAATCACTCCGTTGTTTCTCTTCCTTTTTTATATATTTATCACGTTCCATATCTCGTTGACCTCAGTTATACATACACACACGCACACGCACACACACGTGCGCATTATATATATATATATATATATATATATATATATATATATATATATATATATATATAATATAAGTATGTATGTGGGCGATTTTGTGTGTTTGTATTATATAGTATACACAAGTATGCATGTGTGTTTGTATTTGTATACATATATAATTTATACATTCGTGTATTCGAAGGATATAGTTAGAAAGTAAATTACCTCCTGTTAATAGCAGAAAAGTCGGAAGTGTTGCTTGGAAACCGCTCTCAACATGTTACCGGAAATGCAATAATCAGAAAAAGCGATGACAATTTCTGACCAGTGAGAGACGGGAAACTGAGGTTGTCTGTTAAGCTCAAAAAACCCTCGACGGATAACGGACATAATTTCCATTCCCAAAACTGTGGCGATAATGATATTTCCAGCCTGTTAATGCGATTAGGTCCCAAAAATGTTGATCAGCAGGGAATGTGGAATGTGAAACAGGAAGAGAGAGAGAGAGAGAGAGGAGAGAGAGAGAGAGAGAGAGAGAGAGAGAAAACAAACTTCAATAACAGCCTATTTACAGTATCGTTGGCACAATGTTCCACTACATCTGTGAGCAAAATCCATTTCTTGCCTAACTTCATAAAAAGAGTTGAGTACCCTTTTTTTGATCTTATCTTCAAACTGACATTTGGAATTAGTACTTTTATTGAGATTTTAATAACTGCTGTACAAATGGGTACAATAAGTTATTAAAAACGACACTAAGAGTACTGTTCATTTCCAATTGATCAAATGAATGATTTGGCCAATCAGTCTTTTCTCATCAGTGTATGAAATTCGTGACAGAGATCTATCAACATGACAAAGTGAGTGACAAAGCCCAGCCCGTGGAAGCTATATGAAATTCATAGAGACGAGGGAGGAAACGGTGAAGCTACAGCAAAAATATCGGTGATCATGAATAATATATTAACTTTTTCTTCATGCTATTTCAGAGAATATAGTTTTTATGAAAAAACTAGATTCTCTGAAACAGTCTCTATAGCTCATAAAATAGGAAATATACACCTGTTTTACACATTCAAACATTACTCTGTCAATAGCAAAGAATTGCAGACTATCCATCAATCTACTAATGACATTCTCGTGGTATATATGTGTGCTTTTGTTCTATATTAACCTAACAAAACACATCTTCGCCTCTCAACTTCCTTACAGTTTTGATTATCCTCACTCCCGAAAAACATTGTATCCGATGGGGAAATTCATGAAGACCCTCTCACCATTCCAAGAAGGTTCAAATCCATTTTCGTTAGATTGAGTGAGAGTCCAGTAACTTTCAATATTTATTAATAATTAATAATTACATTACAAAAAACAAAAAACTGAAATCTGACCTTTCATCAAAGTAACTACAGACTAGTTTTACTCAAAACAATTTAAAAATATATTTTAAATGTAGTTTCAATCACGCACAATTATACTAAGTGCAATAAAAAAAATGGAATGGCACTGCTTTGCTTCTGAATTCAAATCCACTCAAATTTCGATTATTATTTTGGAACAGCGATGTTGCCCCTTACATCAGTTGAATTGTTTATTGACGTTTATAATGTTCACTTGATGAAATTAATTTTGCTTAGCTCGTCTTTTTAAAAAAAAAAATTTTCTTTGCCGAACAAACACAAAATATTGACCTGAGATTGAAAGCGGACATAATTTGTGCAAATGATGCCTTTTCGATAGTTTAACAGTTTTCGTTAGATTCTTCTTTAAAACCAGATTGAATCATCAAACTTCTTGACTATTCATTTCAACACATTTACAGTCGTCAGTAGCGGTTCTTCTGAGAATGTGTCTGAATACCTCTTTCAGTATAAATGGAAGATTTGGTCAGTCAAACTTGACGATTCTATCATCCCTGGTTCCCGTGGATGGTCCGGTTTAAAACGTGTGTTTGCCAGAGTCAAAGGCAGAAGAAAAAAGTCAAGTTCCACACATGGCTGCCAACTATCTCAAACACCATGAAATACAATGGCGTACATATTTTGATTATCGGGTTTGCGGTTGAATTTCAACAAAAAGTGAATAACCAGAAATGCAATTAATAACATCTTTTAAAGTTGAAGTCAATTATTCCGAACTGATGGCAGATGACGTTCATGATTATGAGGCTCTCTCTCTCTCTCTCTCTCTCTCTCTCTCGTTTCCATTTCAGTATTCGGCACCTCCAACTCACATCACCGTTTGATTTCGGGCAGGACAAGATGAAATTAGGTCGTTTCACAAAACCCTGTATTTCCCGCTGTTTAATTATTTATTTAAACCCCATAACGGTAAAAATGAAATATGATTCCAATGATCGACATACACTACCTGTTATAATCTTCGAATTATATACATAGTAATTTTAATCAGATTATTTACAGTGCTGGATAATAGCCAAAAACTCGTGGCAGAGTTTCATAATTTTTCGTTCACTTGCCTGACGCACGATTCATGCCTTTGATTATCGATTTTTCTTTTCAAAGATGGAAGAAATCGTATGTAATGACGTTAAAAACAGTCACTGATATCTTTAGAACATTATGTTATGATATTGTGTAAAACTATTTTCCATCTAGCAAAATTGACGTGAACGAAACGAAGTGATAAAAAACGTCATATCACAACCATAGATATACATTACCAAATAGATAGGAGACACCTATCACTAGTAGTATCGCATAAACGTAGTCCTTAAATTATCATTTCAATATTAAGTTGAAGGTAATTGAACTATTCCATTTGTTAAATTTTACAGAAAACATTGGAATCTCACAAAAAGCTATCAAATTTAAAACAAAAAGAAAAAATAACGATATCTTAAGTGTGAACCAGGCGACCTCACTCAATTGCTTTTGATGTTATGTGCACGGGAATCTAATGTCAATGTGTCATTTATCGGTCTAAGAAACATCCCTCGATGAGCGAGAGACAATTATTGCACTGCATTCGGTGCAAGTTCCCGTTGGAGAGATATCAAGAAAGCTTAATAAACCGGAGAGAATCATACATAGAAAAATCAAATTGTTTAAAGAACATGGGCCTAGAGGTGGAACACCTCAAAGCACCACAAGAAAGCAAGTCAATACAGTAGTGTAAAACGTTGCTGAGCAACATTCATTTGTGAATTTTGAATTCTAGGGCATCGTCACGACATTGCTGAACCAGGAATCATGACTAGCTCTACGCTTATGGACTGGTGTCTGATGAATACTTTATGAAAAGGATAAGAAGAAAGGCGAACATGGCTAATAAAACAAGAATAACGGGAATAATCAAATAAAGCAGATTAATATATATATATATTATATATATATATATATATATATATATATATATATTGTCGATTTAAATATTCATTTATATTACGTATCCGAGAGAGTATACTGCTCAAAATAGACCTAGGCTAATCATGTGTGAAAGTCAGAAGGCCCACTAAATATTAGTCATGCAAATTATTTTTATTGACCAAAGGACAAAATTAGTTTAATTAAACATCGTTTTAAAAGAATGTTAACGCCTTGATGTATCGTTTATCGGCTGTAGGAGTCGAAATGACAACACCCCAGTGCAGTACGATACGTTGAGTCAAGACTCGAGCGGCAGCAAAGTCAACTTCAAAATGCTTCGGTATGCTGTCACAAAGCTAGAGTTGAGAATAAAATTAGTAATCGTGGACCCCTCGGTATTTTCCTTACTTTGCAAAATAATTATCTTTAATACGTTGAAGTCGTTACTCTATTCTAATGTAATTTATTTCAAGTATAGCACCTTTGAAAGGAATGTTATTTATTGTTAAGTAAATAATCTGGCATCTGCATATGGCAATATTTCCATAACGAACAATGAATTAAGAAACTACGCCAATATCTCATTAAAAGTTCAAACTGAAATAACTATAAATTTACATAGATTCCGTACAAGAGATAAACTTGGAATGATTTCATGAAAGAATTACGACTGGCTTATTTCCACCTAAATAACGAAGAAAAAATGTAGACTGTATGATCTTGACAATAAGCCAAGATGTAGTGAGAATTATTTTCTATCCCAGTGAGCAGGTTGAGGACAATGACATTTGATTAAGGAATAGGAATGAAGAAATGACCATTTCTCTTAATCAATCAGTCATTTACCTTTCACCTCTGAATTAATCATTCCTTTTCTTTTAAAGACGACATCACTTCTGTCGATCGCTGAAGTGATGAAGACTCATAAGTTGTTCACCAGCAAACCAACATTTCACAGAAGAGGAAGGCAAAGGGCGAAAGATGATGGAATGGAGGAAGTATAAAAATTAAAAGGTTCATAAGGGAAAAACGTTGTGAGTGATTAAAATATTATTAATTATATAGTGAATATATATATATATATATATATATATATATATATATATATGTATTATATATTATATATATATATATATATATACATATATATATATATATATATATATATATATATAGGCATATAATGAAAGCAAAAGCCCAATATACGAACATCAAGGGCCAATGTAAAGGCACACGAACTAATGACGTCTGTTGTGCTGACGGCGTTCCGCAATATTCCATAGCATTTCCAAGGCTGCAGTGACGTTATTTATTTTGATCATATAAAAAGTCACTTCATAAAATCCAATTGCAAAGACAATTATGTTTCACTTTCCTTTATAAGAAACCTACTCCATACAAGGGTAAAAAGTGATTTCATATTATGTTTGATAATTAAGGCGGCCTTGACAATCTCCTACATCCCGTCCTGCTATAAGTAACTCCCTTCTGGCTACTGACACGAACTGAAATAGGCGTCTCAGTACGTCCCACGTAGGTTCCACAGCTCACACCTTCGGAAACGAGTTATATTTATAAATGAAATGAGCAGTTGGAAACGAACAAACTCAGTCCTCTGATATATATAATATATATATATATATATATATATATATATATATATATATATATATATATATATATATATCATATATATATTATATACATACTGTATGGAGAGAGAAAATAATTTTGTTATATGTGTGTATTTGTAACTTTCTTCATGCCAACAATGTCTTTCTCTTATTATTGTGATTATCTTTATGAAATCTTTTCTGGTCTCTTTCTAAGTAATATATATATATATATATATATATTATATATATATATATAATATTATAGTATCTATATATATATATATATGTATATATATATATATATATATATATATATTATATATATGTATATATATATATATATATATATATATATATATATATATGTATATAGAATATATATACATGTATGTATACATACACACACTAAAGAAAAATATAAGAAGAAACATAATCAAATTTATTTAACAAAGATCATCATTTCTTTACGTATAAAAAGACCCAAATAACTAGATGGATGCAGACTGAGCTTAGTACCACTTAGGTTTTCAGAACTGGAATTTATAGTGTGCCGATTCTCTCACAATTACCCAAGACCTTGGATAATGGAGCAGTAATGTTTCTTGATAAGCAACCTTTGCATTCTTAGCAAATCACCATTTCCACTTTGGACCACAGCAATTCATCATGCAAAGATTCAATATATTGCTCCAATGAATACTTTAAACAACGTGATATGGCTCTTAACGACACCAACAACATTCATGCCAAAGAAATGCCTAAACAAAATGATCCTGTAGTAACAAAACTGCTGTCAATGGAGTGGCTAATGAATGGTGTCAAACAGGGTAGGAAGGAAGGAAGGAAGGAAGAGCACACTTCATTCTCAAAACGTAATACAGAGAGAAAGAGGGCAAACAACACAAGATGATGGTGTCTCTTGCTTTTGAGCAGTATTCGTTATTTAGTCAATAACGTTATTATTTATATAACTTTGTCATTTGATCGGCGCGTTTTTATCGCGCTCTTACATGTGTTTCACAAGGGATGTGAGCAGCTACCTAGTCCTGGGTTTACCATTTTCTCCTCAGCTCAAATTGAGTGTACCGAAATCCTAGAAGCCAACAATACAATTCATTATAAATAACTCATAAATCAACAAGGTCCAAGAGGAGTGAAGATTCAACTTCCCGAAAGACACATGCAGAAAAAAGAAATAATACAAAGTAAGCGCCTCAGTGCGTGATCGGTATGGTCTTGACCTACCACCGCTGTGGTTGCGAGTTCGATTCTCGGGCATTCCATTGAAGTGTTAGAAATGTGGATTTCTGGCGATAAGAAGTTCACTCTCGACGTGGTTCGGAAGTCACGTAAAAGCTGTTGGTCCCGTTGCTGAATAACGACTGGTTCCATGCAACGTAAAAACACCATTTAAACAAACAAACAAACAATAATACAAAGTACATCGTTGCTATTTTCATCGTTCATGAATCGGCTTGAAGATTAAATGTTCCTTCGGCGGGATCCCATTTGCAGGGATTCAAAACCATAACAAAAAAAGCGGTTTTTGTTATGGTTTTTTGTTTTGTAAAGCGGAACTTTACTCCTCTCCCTTTGATTCTTTCTGGTTTTTCTTCTCAAAATGATATTGGAATACTTTCTCAAGAATCCGGCTTTACATCTATTTTGAAACTGATTGCTTTCCTCATTTAATCAAATTAAAGGTTGAGTAGTAAAGCTATTGCTCGCCTTATTGATAAGGAATGGATGAATGTATAAAACAAGACTCTACAGGCATTTGGTCATGTGAGATATGAACCAAAGGGACAGGACGAGGGATGGAGAAAATGCTATATGAGGGAAAACGGTCATATTGAGGATTTGAGGTCTACGGGAAACCAGAGTTGAAATTTGTATAAACAACTCCTGGTTAACCACCTCTCCTATATGAATAGAAAAAGTGTTGAAGCTCCTGAGATGAGATGCTTATGTAATAAATGTGGTGCCAGAAGGACTGAAATGGCAGGGACAGTTGGATATAAATAGGAAAAGTGAGTAATCACTAAAGATTGTTCTATCATGTGTACAAATTGAGAATAATAATAGACGGGCAAAAAGTCTACATATTTTAGAAGTTTGGCTAAGGGAGGAAGGAGAGCAAGATATGTTTGATAGACAGATTGTAAGTTACATGAAGAGCATCAAACCATTTAATCTGCATAAAATCTGTCACCTTGACCTTTGCCCCAAAAGTTAATATTCTGTAGAAAGGTTGCTTAGTGAATATTTTTACCAAGTCTGACCTTGGTCTTGGAACATTTTTACCCTAAAAGTAAATCTCCTGACTTGATAAAAAAAATTTCCATTAGATTTTTGTTAATCCTGCCACAGACAGGTTGACAGACAAGTAAAGGTAAATGATCAGATAGGGAAACCACAAACCAATCCAAAAACTCCCCTTGGTAAAATGCAGTTCGGATTCGTTTCACTTCTTAACAAATAGAGAAACGAATTGGATCTCTAAAGGTCATGAATAATTATCATTAATAATTAGCAGTATTTTTATTGGTTTTCCTTCATAAATACATGCATATGACATCAGACCCATTAGTTTTGCATAGTCCCCTGTTTTCCTTCCCTTGTTTGCGGCAAGCAAAACGGTAGAATACTGCCGTTCAGCCTTTCCAAACCTGATGGAGTGATAGAAAACGATCAGGCAAAGATTCTCTGGGACTATGGTATCAGAACGGATAGGGTGATACGTGCAAATAGACCAGACGTGACGATGATTGACAAAGTCAAGCAGAAAGTATATCTCATTGATGTCGCAATACCATGGGACACCAGAGTTGAAGAGAAAGAGAGGGAAAAAATGGATAAGTATCAAGATCTGAAAATAGAAATTAAGGAAGGATATGGGATATGCCAGTGGAAATTGTACCCATAATCATAGGAGCACTAGGCACGATCTCAAGATCCCTGAAAAGGAATCTAGAAAAACTAGAGGATGAAGTAGCTCCAGGACTCATGCAGAAGAGTGTGATCCTAGAAACGGCGCACATAGTAAGAAAAGTGATGGACTCCTAAGGAGGAGGCAGGATGAACGGAACGGAACCCACACTATAAATACCACCCAGTCGAATTGGAGGACTGTGATAGAGCAAAAAAAAAATATAATAATAATAATAATAATAATAATAACAATAATACTTTATTACAGTAATGGCTACTTCAGCAGCGTTACAATTGTAAATAAAGATTCTTTCTCTATTTTGCGAATGTAGCGGCTTTTACGGTGCTACTTAAACAGGCTAGTAGAGCGCCTATAGAGGTCATGGTAAAAATACAGGGTCAAAACATAGGTGTATTTATTTGAATTTTACAGATAAACTATGATACCATAGTCATCAAAGTCATTAACGATTTTCTCTCTCTGTCTCTCTCTCTCTGTCTCTCTCTGTCTTTCTTAAAGCGAGCTTTCGTCTGGAGCTGCCAGACATCCTCGGGCTGGGAAGGACTGTCGAAGAGACTCTCGTGCCACGCCCAAGAGGGGGCTATAAAGAATCACGCCCGCACCAAACATCAGGAGGCCATCTCCCGGGATGTCATCATAAAGAACACGAAGATCATCGGGAAGGCCCTGATGCCCGTCGGTTGCGCCTGCTGGAGGCGCTCCTCATCCAGCAAATAAAACCTACACTGAATACGACGCAGGAAGAATTTCTCCTCCCTACGAGTATGAGAAGACCTGCCACCAACAATGACACCACCGATCATGACAACTCTATGGATGACAACGCCCCGAACGAGGTACTCCTGCAGCCGATGGAAATCAAAGTAGCCGTGACGTCCCACAGCGTAGCGCAACGCCCATCAATGTTACAAACGCCGCTTAGGAGGTCCAGGCGGCTGCAGGATATGCTGCAACGCAACCATCGGCTCGAAGAAAGTGGCTTGAGACCTGGCTCAGGCAATTAATGAAAACAAGACTCACCGCCACCAGCCAATAGGAGACAAGCATGGGGCAGACCCCCTTGCTGTCAACCACAGATATAATGAGGACGGACACCGCACCAAGATCAGTCCACCCTCAGCTTCCCAGTCCGAGGATGTCTGGCAGCTCCAGACGAAAGCTCGCTTTAAGAAAGAGAGAGAGAGAGACAGAGAGAGAGAGAGAGAAGAGAAAATCGTTAATGACTTTGAGACTATGGTATCATAGTTTATCTGTAAAATTCAAATATATACACCTATTTGACCCTGTATTTTACCATGACCTCTATAGGCGCTCTACTAGCCTGTTTAAGTAGCACCGAAAAAGCCGCTATTCGCAAAATAGAGAAGAATCTCTACAAGTGTAACGCTGGCTGAAGTAGCCATTACTTTTAATAAAGTATGCTTGAGAGAGGGTTCTGCTTCCTAAGTACAATAATAATAATAATTACATTCTATTGCATTTGCAATATGAGGTAGTACCTTCGAGCTACCCTTTACTGTACCAGAAAAGGTGATGGGTATTCGTTTAAGAGGCGCACTGTAAACGGTCAGAAACCGAAGGAACTGACGAAAGCAACACCACATACGCTGGTCTCCACTCTGTCAAGTGGCAGGTGCAAAAATATCTGGCAGGGGATTATCCATTGTAGGTCTTAAATCTCGTCCGAGCTTTTATATAAGCAACATTTCACTGAATAAATTATGCATGAAGAAAAAACATAGCTATGTTTTCTTTGTGTAAAATATCTAAGTTATTAATTCATTAGCTTAAGAAAAATATCGGAGACATCATGCAATCTTGATTAAGTAACCAACAATTGTAAAGTCTGAATTACTGCTGCCATCCCGAGACAGTTATTATACTTTCATATTTGTAAATGGGCGTATTATTAATGCTAACTACTATTTAACTTTTCTATCAACTGGGATCACTGGAGAGGACTCGTGAAAGTCATTCAACCAAGAGCTTGTCAGCATCCAGTCCAGGTTAAAGTGACGCGAAGTTCTGCCTTCCGTGTAATCTTTGTCGTTCCCAGCACAAATACATCATTGTCATATTTCGTAATAGTGATGCATGTTTGAGTTATTTTTAGTGATCCATATTTAGCAAGTTTCAATAAGGAAAACATCATCAGTAAATATTTGGCATGGCAATGGGCAACTCTTCATCACCACTCTCAAACTTATATATATCGAATTCTTAAAAAAATAATAATAAATATAAATAACAAATAGATAATCACAAAGCTATACCATAATCATTTTATATTCCTTTATAGTGGTATAGATACGTTGACGATATTTTAACTGTTTTGCCTGCTGGGTATTAAGATGAATGATTTACTCTCTAATTTGAATAAACAGGTACCACCAATTAAGTTTACATTAGAATTAGAAAAAGACACTTGCCTCCCTTTCTTAGATGTTTTAATACACAGAGAACCATTTCAAGGTAAATATAGTATCTATAGGAAACCAACCAACAACTTAACTTATGTCCATTTTTATTCATGCCACTATCTTAATATCAAAACATAATTTTTTTCCTCTATGTTTTTACGAGCATTACGCAGCGTCAGTCCCCAATATTTGGATCAAGAAATTGAATGCAAAAGAAAAATAGGGACAGATTCATGTTATCCTCATATATATTAGATATTTGCTGTAATGAAGCCCACAAAAAGTTTTATAGTGTAAGTAACCCGGAGAAAGATACTTCTAAGAACATTCTTTTCTTAGCTTGCCTTATTTTAGCAGTTTTGAAAACATAAAACCATTGTTAAAATCTTTTAAGGTCAACCAACCTCGTTTTTTTTTTTTTTTTTTTTTTGTTTTTTTTTTTCTTATAATAATGCACTAAAGGAATGCTTAATAAAAACTATCCCCAAGGAAAGCAACAACATACTATATAAAATTCCAGTTTTGGATTGCCCCTCCCTTGTTTTATATCTGCCAATCTAGTAAGGATTTAAGGCCTGTCCACAATAGGAAACATAGTTTGGGAAACGAAGTTTGCAAACTGTTTGGAAACAGTTTTTGAAAACAAAATTTACAAACTGTTTTGCAAACACTTTCTACCGTATATTTGTTTCTCATCCAGAATGGAAAACATTTAGTACTTCTGCGTGTATATGTATAATTTATGTAGATTTTTATATATATATATATATATATATATATATATATATATATATATTATAACATAAATGTATGTGTATATTAAATACATATACATACATATACTTAATACATAATATATATACACTACTTACATATATATTTTTGTATATAGAAGTTGAGGGTGGGCCTCTATCAATCCAGTAAATAACAATTTGGTGCGAAGGGGAAGGACGATTCTTTATTCCTTTCTAAGTACTTTATTCAGCTGCTGACGTTTCAAGACGTTAGTCCCATTTTTAAGCTGCATAATAAACGAAACGCATTGAAAATCAGACCCGGAGTAAAAAAAAAAAAAAAAAAAAAAAAAAAAAAAAAAAAAAAAAAAGGAAAAAAAAAAAAAAAAAAAAAAAAAAAAAAAAAAGGAAAAAGGATAGCATAAAATTTTTTTTTTTTACATACAACATAAATTATAAGTACAGTAAAAAGGAAGAGTTTGCCAAATGGTGCTGAGGGCACAGACCGAGTGACAGTTCGAGCCAGGTGGAGCTTCGACTTAAACTCACGAGAGGTATAGAGGTGTTGAGGTGGTCTGAGTATTTAGTTGGGGGACAAGTTGTTTAATAAAAAGCGATTCTAAAATTGCTAGATGTTGGTCGTTAAGAGTTCGACCTATGATTTTAAAATATTTGTAATTACATCGGTTTCATTTCATCTGTCCATTCACCAACGTAAGATGAGGTAGATGTGGCAATGTGCATAGCTACGTAGCTTGGGATTGGCTGAAATTAATGTTTACGATATCGTAAGCTTGCTGTGACAGTGGTACAAAATGTTTCCTCGGTAATATTTCTGAGTTGTTATATCTACAAAGAACCTTCACACCTTATTTAGATCTTAAATATGCCGATTTATCGAGCTTGTAACAAGCAGTCTCTCAGGTTAGACGCAAACAAACGATGGATTCTAAACAATTATTTATTTTTTATCTTATTGTAGGCACATAAAAGGACATCTGGTTATGCGACTGCGAATGAGATTTAATAATCCCTAGCAACGTAAATTGCAAGAGTAGGTTAATTTTCGAAATAATGAATGAAACAACCACTGTTTTATTGGTTGGAAGGTGGGAAAGTGCTTCATTCATAACATGGCATAATTGCAGTGGTATTGTGGGTTTCTTCCCAGAGTATTCTGTATTCATTTATATTTTTTTTTCTTAGCATAGAAATTATTATAATAGGTCAGCGATTGGGTACTTTCGGTACTATTCAGCTAAATAACGTATCCCTTTATCTTTAGTGTTGATGACACATCCGGCATAAAAGGCTAACCTAGGCATGCAGTTTTATTGATTGTTGGGCAATGGAACGATAATTAAGATTGAATGAACAAATAGAAGTTACAATAAAAATAATTTTGACTAAAATGGAAGGTGTGCTAAAAAGAAGACCATTAAATAAAATACTCGAGGAATCAGTAGCATTTTCATGTTTTAGCTGAAAACAGTATGAAAGGTTATGTTCTTATTTACAGACGCATTTATTACTTTAGCATCATAATTAAATTGTTTCAATGGGTATGAAATGAAACTGTACATAGTATAACGTTTGAATGATAAAAATAAATTGAGATATGAAAATAGTTTAATCTTAGTGTGTGTGCGTGTGTGTGTGTGTATGTGTATGTGTGTGTGAGTGTATGGTCTGGGCAATACTGAGATAAGTCATTATTACCGAAAACTCTATTCCTTTGTATTTGATCTGAGTAGATTGTTCAATACATCTCGCGTTTTATTATATATGAAACAAATTGAAGAGTTTATGATTTATACCAGAGTTTGCAAGGTGGCTTTGTCTATATAAACATTCAAATACGTTTTTTGGAGAAGTGGTTTGGTATTTATCAAGCCAACGATATCGAAATCGTTGATTGTCAGCTAATCACGTGGACCCTATGCGCATGTGCCACATCACTCGTTGGTGGACAGATTGAAAGGAAACCGGCTGTAGTAGAAATTAAAAGATAAAATCTGTCGTTTTGTTAAACATATTGAAATGATTTATAATATATAGTATATATTAAATATATATATATATATATATATTATTATATATATATATTAATTTTAATATTATATAATATATATATATATATATATCTATATATATATATATATATATGTATATATAGCTCAGCACATCAGTCTCCTCCTCTGAAGAGGTTTTCGACCTTGAATCTTGCAGCCCGTTCGTCCTTGCCTGGTGATGGACCATCATTAACTTTCGAAATATGTCATCAGAAAATTTTCTGGCAGCAAGGTCATAAGTTTTAAAACAAAATTACACACACACACACACACCACACACACAGAATAAATAACTCGGATATCTCTCTTGCCATCTTAAAGGAGAATCCAGCACAAAAGCTTTTTCACTAATGGTTGAACAAAAATCAGCAACAACATCATGAAAACATGGAGGAGTAGTAAATCGTGATTCGATTCCTCTTCCTAAAACATATTTCGTAAATCCAGTGAGAGAAAATGTCAAAAGACTGAAGGTAAAATAATTTTTATGTCACTGTAAATCTGGTGCTCAGGAATAGCTTCAAAACATTCTTGGCTCTCTCTCTCTCTCTCTCTCTCTCTCTCTCTCTCTCTTCAGTTTACAATAATATAAATTAAAAAAATTTCTTATGGGTAAAAATACAAGAAGAAATTTTCTTTTCAAACTAAATTTTTCCACTCTCACTTAATCTATAAATTCGTATTGAATGTGCATCTTAATTATAGCTGACGATTTAGCAGACATCCAGTGACATATGAATACCCTTTTTATGTTATGAAGTTAGGTTATATTTTCTGAAAAACTTATTGTTTTGGTTATGATGTGAAATGCCATACATCACACTCTAAATATAGTTCTTTTATAAATTTGCGAGATATTATATCCCTTTATAAGAGCAATTTATAACACCTATCAAACATCAGATCCAGAGTAAAAACAAATCAAGAGAATGAAGACTGGTTTGAAATAAAATCAGGAGTAAGACAGGGCAGCGTCCTTTCGCCACTTCTTTTTATATTGTTCTTAGATAAATGTATGAGGGAACTAGGTGAGGATGAAGCTGCAGATATGACCATCAACCTTATGTATGCAGATGACCATGCAATGATAGCCCTCAGCGCAGAATCTCTCCAAGAAAACGTCAACAACTGGAACGTGATCTTAACAGCTAATGGAATGCGGATCAACAAGAATAGACAGAGATCATGCACCTATCACGAACACCCAAGTAACGTAGATGTAGAATTAGAAGGTCAGACATTGAAACAGTGTAGAAATTTCAAATACTTAGGAGTAGAGTTTAGTGACCAAAACGATTCAAAGCTGGAAATAACTACCCGAATACAGAAATTCAGTAACAATCTGTATCTGCTCTACCCACTAATGAAAGACAGAAATATACCTCGCAAAGTGAAAACCATAATATACCTCTCTATTTTAAGACCAATATTGACTTATGGCCATGAATCATGGACATTAACATCAAGAACTAGAAGCCAACTTCAAGCAGCTGAAATGAAAGCCCTAAGACTCATAAAAGGTGTAACAAGACTAGATAGGCTACGAAATGAAGACATTAGAAGAGAACTGGGAGTGGAGGGGATACTAGATTTTGTGGAGAGAGGACAGCTTAGATGGTTTGGACACACCAAAAGAATGGAGGAGGAGCGATATCCTATAATGGTTTTTGGAAAATGGACACCGGAAGGAAGGAGACCGGTAGGAAGACCAAAAATGAGATGGCTACAAAACATAGAGAGAGGAGTAGAGAGGAGAGGCTCTAGCTTTGCGGGAAGTTGATGAGATGAGGCTCTATGATGATCGCCAAGAATGGAGACTGTTCCTGAAGCAGGACGACTGACAGGCCTGGAGGCCAACCTGGCGTCTGGTGAGAAAGAAAGGTGGGAAATAAAAAGTTATATCCCTAATTTTAATCGGCCATGATTCAAATTAATCCATTTCAAGAACTGGATTAGTAGTAGACACTTCTGACATATACAAAACTGAACAGATGACATTAAAGAAAATATATGCTTCATTATTTTGTGCCTGAAAATGTATGTATAAAAATGTTAAATGGACCTTACACTACTCGGCAAGATGTATATGATCGGATAATGAATCCTGTGCCCCATCACCGAATACAGGTTGTTTTTCTTTGTTGTTTATTCGAGGCGAAGCTGAACCTCAAGAATACCTGGACATAGTTATCACCATTCTCGCGGCCAATAAAAGAAAAACAAAGAAAACGAGATACAAAAACCTCCTTGTGATGCTTTCCTTGCAAATACTTGACAGGTGCTTTATTGGGCTGTTTGGGGAGACTATATGTTAAGGGGTGAATTGTTGGCCAATTTTCCCTTGGAAATATCCTTTCTTAAAGTCACCTGTAATTCTTTCGTGTTCAGTTATTTAGGGGTCTGTAACACATCTGAATTATTATTATTATTATTATTATTATTATTATTATTATTATTATTATTATTATTATTATTATTATTATTATTATTATTTCAGTTACATTCACTTTATTTAAAGGCCAACAACACCAAAGGTAAACTGCACTGTTCGAACCAGATTCCTTTGGCTTCATTATATGTGCGAACACATAGCTGACATATCAGTGGTTTAACAGAGTTTTCTGATTATTATTACCAATAATAATAACCAGCTGGTTCATAAAACTATTCGTAACAACGAATTATTCGTGTTGAGTCGTAATGTTAAAAATGAGTTCATTATTATCCCGAAACAAATTATCCAAACTTGTTTAAAGCGTCTGTGATTAAATAGCTGAGGATTTTCTGCTTTGAGTGATGCAGTGCAATTGAAATTAAACCAGTGCACAATAAATTGAAAGAATCAACAATGATTAGTTACCTTAAAAAAAAGACCTTGTTAGGTTATTTGTTTATTTTCAATACCATTATCATTTCTTTATACTAATTTCTGAATAGTGAAATTTTAGGTGTAAGTAACACTTGTTGTTTTACCCAAGTATAAAAAGCAATTACCTCGGGGTTTGTTGATGTACAGCTACGCTCAGATCTGACGCGATATGATTCTTTGTGTATTGTCCAGAACCTCAGTCTCAACGTAACGTTGCCAAGTAGTGTTAAACTTTTTTTTTTCAATGCTATACATGTCGACAAGCTTGCGAATTTACAGCTAGCACTATTTTCCCTATGGTTATATAAATATGATCCCTCTTTTGCATTGGTATAATTCGTAACCTGTCCGATTTGAACAGATTTTTTTTACATCGCCTAGCTCAAAGCACAGTGTGATAAGGTTAGCGATGCCGTCAATGACAGCTCACTTATCATGCTCCTCGGTTGGACATGTAAACTACTTCAGCAGCATTATAACAGTAGACCTAATAAGATCAATATAACAGTAGACCTAATAAGATCAACGGTCATAACAACATTTTCAAAATAGGACTCTGAATTACTACTAGTTTTCTTTGAATGTTCAAATCTAAGGCTTTGTTTAAGCTGCCTGTATGTTGCAAAATGATTTATAAGCCTAAAAAATAATCTAATCTTTCTGAGATGTAATCTCTGTTACTAAAGAATTTATTTATAGAGATTACCTGTTCTCTGATAAATAAAAGATTATGATTATTTTAATTATATGGAGAATATGGTTATCAATTGAAATATCCATAGTATCAGTGTCAAGGCCTCTGGAACACTTGTTTTTTTAACTGGCGGCTTAAATATTATTCTCTTAAAAGACCTTCGCTTTTGGTGTAAAATGTGTTCGTTTTAAGGTAACTTGAAGTACAAGAATGTATAGATAACTTCACATCCTTTGTGGCCAGAAATTGTTAATATAGAGATGAAGCAAATATTTGCTAGTAAGCCATAGTTTTTGATGTGGTTAAGAAATACAACTTAAATAATTTTATCAAAATCCAAATTTTTCTTTAACCAATATAGAATAAATGGTTTCAAGATAATTTCATTGTCTACTCATTTTAGACCTATGTTGCATCAGGTGGTTCATGTTGCCCCACCACTCTAATGGTTGCGTCACACACGCTCCTCTCACCCCTTGATATCAGAGGAAGAATTCTACTTTTGAACTTATTTGCATTTTTTCAGCGCTGAGGCGTAAAACCAATCTAATAGGACTGTTTGAATTTTATGGTTACATTGGAAACAACATTAATGTTACGACAAATTTTTTCGTTTTCTTATTTAACATTTGAACTGAGGTTTGAGGATGAAGTCAAATGCATCAGCGATGAGTGAATGAAGGTTTTGGAAATGTTTCGTAACAGTTTTTCCGAAATTTTGCTGCACGTGACATTTTCTTAGTTTTGAAATAAATGACAAATTTCACTCTTATGAAACATATTATGGCCTTATTGTATACAATAATCGTGTTTTAGCATCGTAATAATAGATAAATATGGATCTTGTTAGGTTCCCAGTTTGTGAATTTTGAACGAATTCCTCTGCAGTCATGAAGCATCAGTTCTGAGGATAGCTGTCCCCCATAAAGAAAAACTCTGACCGTGAAATTAATAGGTAAGATATAAGTTGGATATAAACGACACATTGTTCTTCATCAGGGTGATACCATTATTGACATATTGGGTCAATAAGGTGATTCAGCGATTCCCTCTCCGCCCTTGATTCAGAAGGCCTTAACCGGTTCTTCTTCAAAAAATTAACTGAACTCGTCATCTGCAATAATAATGAAGTAATATTTTTCAAGTCGAAATTGACTTCCGAGTTGATTGATTGGGCGGAACAAGTAAGCAACGTTCTCTCTCAAGTGCAAAATAAAATTCTGTGTCACTGAATCCACCAACTGATCTGAAATTCTTTAGACGCATAACGAGTTAACAGTTTAGGGGACTCACATCCATACACTACACATGGCTGAGTGGGTTCAATTAACTTGTCCATGACCTTCCATACAAATTATGGGTTCGTGGCCCCAGAAAGGGTAGAAGCATTTTGTAAATAATTCCTTCTTGTGTCCAAACAATCTCTAGGTTACAATGAATTCATTGATAATGAAAGAACACTAAGCATCTATACTAGTTCCAAGTTCACTGAACACGAGGATATATACCCGATTTAGGACAAATAAAAAAAAAATAAAAAAAAAATATTTGATTATGCAAATCTATCTAATATAAACTACGCTTGCATTAACATAAAAATGAAATCTTAATATCTGTGAGGTAGGCAGAAAATTTGTTTCTCATAATAAAAAAAAAAAAAAAAAAAAAAAAAACTAGTCCTAGGCCTTCCCAGGATGCTGCCTCAACTCCCTGGGAATTGCCGTCACCCAAAGAATCCATAGACTGTACGGAAGAGAGGAAGAAGAAAGACTATTTATAATGCACCAAATTAAACTTAATTTTTTTCCTATATTAAAAAGTGATATATATATATAACAACGGCAAAATAATTCAAGTTCCAGACATAATCCTAGACCATTATAACACTCCTCTTAAAAAGAAGGTTGTTTTTTCTGTAACTTGTTTTTTTTTTTTATCAAAACTTGTTGTATATAATGGAAATAATATATTTGACATATATGAATTATACCGTTTTAAAAGGATATAAATTTTGCCTTACTCTTTGGCAGTGCAAATTCACTATCTTAATATTAAAAGCTATAAATTTTCAGTCTAAGAGATTCACCATTTGCTTAATTGGGACCCAATGGTAGCCACAATTCTTTGGGAGAAGAGACAACAAAATATAGATAACAACATTCCTATCTAACCTTTGACTATTCAGGTTTCGCTTTTTGGCATCCTTTGATTAAGTTTTTACTTCCATTTCCCATAACACAATACATAGTTGAAAGACCAGCAACTAAAAGCTATTAGGGAATTTAAAAGAATTATAAAGCGAGAGAAACTGAGAATCAGGTCATAATAGAGCTTTCACTAAAGCCTTGCCAGCAAACTCAGTTTCTAAGTTTCATATTAGATGTTCACACTAAGGAGGGTTTCATACTCATTTAGGGTTATTCATTTATTTGTTCAGGGCAGTACATTAATATACGCCCATTATAAAATGGAGAGAGAGAGAGAGAGAGACAGAGAGAGAGAGAGAGAGAGTGAGAGAGAGAGAGAAAGGAGTAAAATGATACGATAAGTTTATAGTCAACTATTATTAGAGATGAATACCATCCCTTCTGTGCTATTGGGTAACTCAAAGTAGAATTTGTCATTATCACAATGTGAACTGATCGTCTTTCAAAGTCCAGAACTCCGCCCTGTCTCTCTCTCTCTCTCTCTCTCTCTCTCTCTCTCTCTCACACACACACACACACACAAGCAAAATCTGTACGTATGTTTGTGCATGGAATCTGGATCTCTTTCGACGAACCTCGTTCATGTTTATTTTTCTCATCTTCTTGGCCAGATTCTCAAAGAGCTTTCGATGTCACCGTTTGCTCTTCTCAATCATCGTGGTTTGAATAAGGCGTTTCGCTTCTCCAGGTAAGTAGATGATATGGTTTCTCTGGAGTGGAAGACTACATATCTTAGAGAGCATGTAGTACTATGTAAATTACAGAATTTATAATTTAAACTATCATGTCTTACACACACACACACACACACGCATATATATATATACATATACAGAGAGAGAGAGAGAGAGAAGAGAGAGAGAGAGAGAGAGCTTTTAAGTGCCCATAGGTAATAGTATCAAGATACTTCTTATTTAATTTTTTTATGCATTTGTCCAGTTGTGACTTAGAAACATTGTTAAATATTGAATGCGGTATATGTATATGTATGTATATGTAATGAAATAATTTTACTGGATGTATTTTCCCACTGGAAAAAACGTACAGCCCGTTTACACTCATTGGTCATTATTTTTTTTTTTCGTCGGACTTTTTCGTTAATAATTTCAACTGTACCGTCATTTCAAACGATTTGGCTCATAGCGAAGGCATTGCTGAAACTGACACAGGTGACAGTATCAAGGTCAATGAAACAGAGCCACTGTTATAGGTTACTAACCATTTAGGCCATAAGATTAGAACAGCTGAGAGGATCCCTTCCATGAACATCAAAGCTGTGAGGTTTACTCTTAGTTTCTTGTAGTTGATAATCTCATGCAAGTGACGCCACCCTGAAGGTTCATATTACGTGAGAGCTCTTTGCTGGAAATCCGTGTTTGCAGTGGTACAATATGAAAAATTTTCCCTTTGAATTTTAGTCTATTATTTCTATTCAGAATGCATGAATAGCTCTGTCTCATAAGCGATGAAACTTGCAGGTTTCAACATAAATAATTGATTTGTTCAGCTATAGTATTTCGTTAGTTACTGGACTTCCTTAATCATTAGCATTGAAAATCTCTGGCCTCATATCGTGGATTTTAGTACTCTGTGAGAGAATATCTACACTGCTTTCCATTAGCGATTAATGCTCCGCAATTTCAGTCATAGTGCGACAAACTTGGCGCTTGTTACTTTGCAAAATACTTTTACTTACATAACCTCGGGGTCTTCCTGGAATGTGTGGTTTTTCCAGTGTTGCAAAGCTGTTTAATGATGCCATCAAAAATTATTTTGGTGAATATTGTCGTTCCCGTTGTATTTAGAGGTTTTCATAGCCAAAACAGGTGTGGTAATGCTGTTTTCATTTTAATGTTTTTATCATTTAGAAATATTGTCCATGAAATTGTACGGAATCACCTCTTCAAATCTGTTTCGCTGCAAACGAGCAGTTTTTTTTCCCCTTTTGGTGGCAGTCCTCTCTGTTCAGCAGTTAACAGAGACCTATTTCGTCACAACCAACGATCTGAAATGCGGGATAATAGCATCATCATTTCTGTAGAAACGAATACCACTCAAATCTTTAGAAGTTATATGTTCTATTAATAAGTTTGGAAATGCATGGCAAAATTGTCTCGTATTCATATCACCGTTACACTGGCATTTAAACTTATGCCCCTAACTTTGTTTTCAAAACACACATTCTTTGTTGCTGAGCGTTTATTTTATGAAAAATAATAGCGTAAATAGGCTTGTCTTATTAACTAACGACGAAAATCGAAAACGCCTCTCAAATGATTAAGTAGTGATAAAACCGGATAGTAAAATTCCTCGAATAGGGAACTTCCTCGCGGTATTTCCGGATGAGTGCAGAGAGAGAGAGCTCCAGTTTCTCGAAAAGAGTACTCGATGAAATACCGAAAATTGATTCCAAATTTTGAGAAGTATTTTGTATGTGAAAGATGTTTAACTGATCAACAAACTGATAATTTATTCAAGAATGATTAATGTAAATAGGGGTTATTCATTATGAGCAACCGACCTCAAAGTAAGTGAGACAGTTCATTGCGGAGTTACATAAAAAGGAAAGTTTTTATTCTTATCCTCAATTTGTAATTACCTTCGCGAAATGAAGGTCTGCCTCACTTTTTATTGCGCTACCAATTCAGTAAAACGCCTTTTTCAAGAATGTCTTGGTTGAAACATGAGCACCTCAATATATATCAGAGAAACAACAAATACCATACTGTAATATATTATATGGGATTAAACGGTACTTAAACTTTAGTGTATAAATTCCTTTTGGTGTTATGTATTTTCTTTTAAAGTTTCTTATTTGTCATAATTGTAATATATTAGTTATTGTAATAGATCTCATTTTTTCTCATTTCTTGTCAGTTACTTGGAAACCTTTGTTCTTTATGGAAATGAAAGGAACATCTGCCTTTACTAAAGACCGAAACATTTTGTGTTTCCGCTCGTTTGAACGTCACAGCGCAGGTTAACGGAAATCACTCCATTTAATTATAACTCTGGTATCACGCAAGAACCCACAAATTAACTGCAATTAATGAAGCCAGAGTAGTGCAGAGCCGGAAGCCAGTAATCAAAATGTTGTGTCAGCAATTGTATTCGCATTTACTTCTATTAAATTTGACCTAACTTACCCATTATTTCATGTTGAAATGTACTAAGCAGTAGCTAGGAGTGAAAAAATAATAGACAAAAGCATTGCTTTATATGAATTGGCTCCAAGCAATGCCTTTTACTAAAAGTAATGGTACTCAGTTAGCGTATCTTTACGACTGAATAGTGGAAACGACATTTAGATATATCTAAGATTACATCGTGATTTTTATTAATTGTCGAGTTGCTGAAAAAAGATAGCGCATTATATACTCTATTTTCCCTATAGAAAGAGGCACAACATCTACTGAAATACTTGATCCTTTTGATTTCCATCACGTTTGATATTTGGTTTGCAGTATCTTTTCCTCGGCATTTTTGCCATTTGAACTCTAAATAGCTAAGGAAAAAAATAAGTAAATAAATAACAAACTAATTACAATGTCTGCTGATTAATAATTGCCTTTGTCCTGAAGCGCCAAGAATTAATTACACGGTTTCATTCTTGAGTGTTTATCCTTTTAAGCGGCTCCTTCTTGTCACATTTTGATTGAACTCGAATTTTGTATAAACAAAGAATTATTAGAGAATAAAAGACTCAGAATCAAACTTTTACTAATTATCGCATCCAAAATGGGAAATAAATAAAAAATAAACAGTCCAATAACGTAAAGGCAGCCTGTAATGTGTTTAACTATCTATGCTTATGGTGACTCAGAAGTAATAGGAATGTTTCGATTGAAGAAAAATGCGCATTCAGGTTACCATTCGCTGAAACACAGTGATTTCTCACAGATTACTCTGCGCGAGATCAAGTTTATGACGTTTTCGAGGAAAGAGTATGCTTACCTATGCATCGTTGCAGTTAATATTTATGGTTTTGCTGTTGTTTCTTTAGACCAGTAGGACGCCCTAAAGGCGATAACTCGCGAAACTTCAAGTTAATCCATCCAAGGGTTAACTACGTATCTCTGAACTCTCTGCTACATAATCATTTTCGTTTATTGCATTTCAAATAGTTTTAAATAAATTTTATATGGGATGAAATTAATAGAGGTAGGGTTTTATCTGCCGAAATTATTTTTCTTTTACCTTCGATACTTTTGGAGATATTAGCTTTTGAATGGCGTTAGGACCAAGCCGTGCCGGGGTTTCAGAAATGAGCTCGTATCAGGTAAGACTAATGGAGATATTAGCATATGAATAGCGTTAGGGCCGGGCCGTGACGAAAATTATAATACAATAATTAAAACATCATTTGATTGTGAATTTATGATATTTTAAACAATAAATCTTTAAGGGTTGAAATTTAAGTATGTAACTTTATCTGCCTAAGGAATTTTTCTTTTACCTTCGATTCACGTGGAGATATTAGCATTGAATGGCGTTTGGGCCTAAGGCATTAATTAAAGCAATTTAACTTTGAATCTATGATATTTTAAAAATAAATCTTATATGGGATGAAATCTAAAGATGTAAGGTTTTATCTGCCAAGAGAATTTTTCTTTTACCTTCAATACCTTTGTAGATATTAGCATTTGAATAGCATTAGGGACTAATGCAATAGTTAAAACATAATTTAAATGTGAATTTCTGATGTTTTAAAATTAGAATAAAAAATAAATCTTACATGGTATGGAATTGAAAGACGTAAGGTTTTATCTCCCGAAAGGATTTTCTTTTATCTTCAATACTTTGCAGATATTACCATTTGAATAGCGTTAGGGCCGGGCCGCCAGAAATAAGCCCGTTTCCAGTAAGGCCGGTGTCACACTATGTGGAGTTCCCGCTGCGGCAAACCGTATGCAGCACCGCCGCATTGCCTCCATCCTGTCACACATAAGCGACGAAGTCCCTCAGTCTGTACCCAGTGTAGATAGGTTGACTATGATGTTGTCCAAACTAAAAGTTATTTGTGCATTAGAAGCAGAGGGCTTACTGAAAGAGCCAACTCCTCGTAAACACTGGGTTCAACCATTTAATGCCGGATCCATAATATGTGGCCACTTCTCGTACATTATTTCGCCTATTGCAATCCATGCTTTCTCTCTAGAGTTCTTATCACAGTATTTCTGGGGCTCAGTTCGTGTCGCTGCGTGAAATAAGGAAATAATCCTTAAGTTCATTATTTCTAAGGTAAATGTAGCTAACATATACCAGAGAAAAACAAAAATCAGGAAGATGTCAGAATAACTGACTCGCTCACCCTAAATAAAAAGAGAGGGTGTCGGTATGGTATCTGGGGCGAGTGAGACCACTACCACGAACCTCTTGCCATTTAGAACTCTCCTACACCAAAATCCCCCTCCTGAGAGAGCCGATCCATAGGCAGGGACTGCAACTACTACTACTACGCCCCGCACCACGCCGACTGCCGCGCCTCGAGTGGTCATCCTTTTTCGTTAGCCGATCTAGGTAGCATGTGTCATCTTTGCTCTGTCTTTTTGTGCTATTTCCTTTGGATTTATCTCCACCATGAACCGTGCAGCTATCGCCGCAGCTAAGTTAAGTAACCCGAAAGGTCTGGATTTAGTTTTGTCAGCCAGGGGACCCTTATTTACCGTTTTTTAGGTCCGAAATATGCCGCCTGGTCTGGCGCATGGCGGCCAACGGCTGCCCTGCGTGTCTGGTTAGATTTCCCGGTCCTCTATACCGAGACATCTTCCATTGTTTTTACCTTTCATGGGTTTTGATCACGTGCTACACTAGTTTTCTCATTATCTTTTACATCGTTTGTAGGGATTTCATTGCCTATACCTTAGATCTCGTTCATGCATGCATGTCCATTTTGTCCTAGGTGTGTAGGCGCCTGAGTGATTATTTATATTTTCCTGGTCCAGCATCCTGGCTATTGCCCTCCATCTACGAATCGGCTAAGGCTAGCTTTTGAGCAGTTGGCTGCTTTCTTCGGAACCAGCCTACTCCTCTCGGACATCTCTTTCTCTCTCACTCATGTTTTCCCTCTCTCTCTCTACGATGTAAAAGTTTTTATTTTATTTGTTATATTGTTGTTGGGTTAGCTTTTAGGGCGACCAGTTCCTAGGCGGTTTTTGTTGCTTAGATTTTAATCTGCAGTTTTTTGTTGCATTATCGCCCGTGGTCCTTCGGGCTCACGTGGTCGCCGGCCTAGTCTGGTTTTTGTTGCATTATCACCTCTTGGTCCACATGCGATCGCGTGGTGCCTCTGGTCGCCCTAGTCCCAGTCCCCTTCCCTCCCTCCAGACGGAAGGTAGGGGGGGGTCTGTCCTGGCTCGCTTACGGTCGCTATGGCAACCATCCGAGCACTTCTTCCCCCTCCCCCTAGCCAAGGGGTCATGGGAGTTGGGACAGCTGGACACTGGTGAACCGCATGTTTTACTCGGGCTCTGGAGGAGCTCCGGCGTGATTGGGGGGTGGGGTTGGCCACCCCCCCTCCGGTCGCTTCGGGTCTTCTCCGGCGTGCCTTGGGTCTGATTTCTCTCCCTCCTCACATGTATTACCCTCCGCCAGCGGACGGAGCACCTGCTCACTATCCAGGGTTGTACCATTCGGTGTCGGGGGGGGGGGGGGGGGGGAGGGGGGGGGGGGGGGGGGGGGGGGGGTTGGCGTAGGGCAGAGTGGTGCGATTTCAGTTGGTCATAGAAGCTTTGCCTATCTTATGTACCCCCTTCGTCTTCCGGCGGAGCGCTTGTTTGCTATCCGGGCGCTCCTCTAGTTTTCGGGGGGGGGGAGTTAGTTGTACGGCGGAGCTACACGCTCCACTTTAGTGTAACTTTCCTAGTCTAAGTTTAGGGCATCCTCTCCCGTTCTCGCGTGGTTTATACTACTCTCGAAACTCATTATGGGTGTATAAAAACATCTGGTTGAATCATACTCACACCTCTGGTGTACACTGGAGTTCCCAACCAGCGTCTTAGGTCATAGACCTTCTTCCACAAGGAGTTCAGGATTATGCCCAATAATTTTAGACTACTCCGGCATGCAACGGAGTATCACAGTAGCCCTGTGAGTGTATAACGTTTGATACTTATGTATCTTTCCACTCACAGGCTACTAACTGTCAGGAGGCGGGATGTAATGCCGTCCTCCAAGACCCCTGCAGGCATGAGGTCTGCAGGACTCACACTCCGTGTGCTACCCGCCACAACGAGCTGTTAGTATGGCATCACGAGGCTTGTGCATTTGCTACGAGCTGGTGAGCCAGTTTTGGATGGAGTAAGTATAAATCGGTGTCAGTTTGTTCCTTTCATGACATATATACTGTCACATATCTTAGCTTTAAGTTACTTATGGTCATATTCAACTATTGGTAATGATCCGTCCTCGGGGCTTCGTTGTAAGGACTACAATGACCCTCTTTTCCAGGCTGCCGCTGTTAAGGAAGTCGCGTCGGCTACCCTGAAGGCATGGGTAGGAGGCTTTGGAAAGAACGCCGCCAAAGGACAGCCCTATATACTTGACAAGAAGCTGGCTGTCCAGATCTTCCCGGGTGGGAAGTCGATGGGGTATGTGGATCCCGCCGCGGCAGCTCCGACGATTGCTTCCATTCAACAGCAAGTGGGACAAGCCTTGATCGAGGGAGGAGGCCAAGACATCGTGGCGGACAAGTAGCCACACTTGATTTAAATGTAGAGCCAATGACGGTAGGTGCGGAGGATTTACTAGTTGAGGTAGGTTTGTTGGGCGCCCGAGGGCTTTCCCTTGGTTGATTCTGGATCTTCATCACCTGTTCCTTCATCTTCCTCTTTTCAGGGCTTTACGGGATCGGAGATCCCTGCTAGTACACCTGCTGCATCTGTGACCCCAAGGTAAAGGGGCACAGAGAGCAGAAGACCCTTCAGAAGACGTCGTCCAAAATGGACGTCGTCCTTCTTCTACTTCTTGTAAGCCTTCGGCTTCCCATCCCGGAGCAGAGAAAGTGAAGTCGTCTTCGTCTTCACATTCTAAAGGGTCAAGAGGAAACAAGTCCTCTAAGGAGAAGGCCCGCGCTCCTGTCGAGTCTGTACCTTCTCCCGCTGCTGCCGGAACTCCTCCGGTGGACTCCTGCTGGGGTCGTGGTACCTGGTACCTTCGATCCTGCTGCATTTTCGGCAGGAATGATGCAGCAAGTAGGTGATTTGGTCGGGTCTCTCTACGACGAGATTTGAGCAGATGTTTGCTCAAATCTCTACCACTCTTAACCAGTCGGGACAATCTATCCAGAACCTGACTGAACGAGTGTCCGACCAGGAGAATCGTCCTGGTAGGCCTGAACCAGGCACCTCAGGTCAACACCCCGGTAGCAGGAGCTGGTCTTGCCCAGCTGTCGGACTATGACACCCTCCCTGCCATTCTCTATGAATAATCCTTGGAGGGTAGCAGCTTATGCTCCCTTTTTTTTTTCAAGGAAGGTATGATTTCTATTCCGGAATGTGAACTTGAAGGATCGGGGACTTCGAGTTCCACCCAGCCAACTTACAGCCTCCTTTCATGGATATGCGAGGCTGACGGAGACAGCCTTAAATAGGGAAGATAAAATCCAAGAGAAACAGTGCTATATATAGCCGGGACCAGGCTCAGAGGGAGTGGGTTGCATTGCTTGGAGGACTGGGACTGCACTAATACCAGACTCCAAGCATACAAGAGCCCGTTTACTATCTTCGCCACAGAGGAGGAGGCACCACTCCCCTTTACGACGAAGATAGCAGAGATTACAATGCAGGCGAGCATGAAGGATGTACCCTTTCCACAACTAAGGGAATCGGACCCTACGTCCCTCTCTTCCCTGCTTTCGGTGATTTGTGGGAGAACCTACTGGCTACTTTCACGGTAGGTAAACTCAAGCCGGACTGTGCCATGGAACAGTTCGGGGAGAGGTTACCCACCCGATTATCAGACAACCTCATTCAGGCGGAGTTTGAGGCAAGAACCAGGCTAGGCAGAACCCTCAACACCCTGGTTATGACTGAAGTGGCTGCTTTGACGTACGGCACGGAGCTCTTTTTAAGCTCCTAGCCAAGTCGCAAACTCAGACAGTCCAAGCAGACTTGTACGGGTTTTAGTGGCAAGAAGGAACTGCTGGAAGCACGTCCTTCAAGAAGCAACGATTCGGCACGAACTGAACAAGTTGCTTTCCTCCAATATCTGGGGGGGCGGAACTCTATCCAGAATCAGCAGTTAATGAGGTCCAACACGAGGCGACGAGGCTTAACCAGAGCCTCAGAGCTCGTTGGGGTCTCTCTGCTAAGAGGAAACCTGAGACTCTTCCTCCTCTAGCAAAAAGCTGAAGAAGACAAAGAGGTTCCAGCCATACCAGAAGCAGCAACAGCAACACTTCATACAAGCTGTTCCGGTTGCTCAGCCAGGACAATCGGCAGCAGCAAAAGGACAGAACCAACGATTCTCTGCTGTCCCCACACGGTCAGCCTCGACCTCTTACGCTGTTTCCCCGGCATTCAACCAGGTGTTTGAAAGCCAAGCCTTCCAACCCTTCAACAGGTTTGCTAGGGAAGCAGGGCTAGAGGTTCCTTTCGGCAACGAGGCGCAGAGGAGCTACCAACAGGGGTAAGCACTTCCCGTGGAGGACGCGGAGCTCATTCCGCACAACAGCAGTGAGATCTCCCGGGTAGGAGGGAGGCTGTTCCTCTTCCGGCACAGGTGGGGGTTCAGCAAATGGGCACAGAGCATTGTGTCCAAAGGACTGGGTTGGAGTTGGATCAAAGGTCCCCCTCCACCCAAGTCATTCCTTCAGCTACCATCAAAGGAATTGGCAGATTACGCAGAGGAGCTCCTTCAGAAAGGAGTAGTGCGAGAGTCAAGCATTTAAAGTTTCAAGGACGCTTATTCAGCATGCCAAAGAAAGGCTCATCAAAAAGAAGAATAATCTTAGACTTGTCCCGGCTAAACTTATTCATTTGTTGCGACAAGTTCAAAATGCTGACCATCTCGCAGGTGCGGACCTTACTTCCCCGTGGGGCCGTCAACACCCCTCTATCGATCTTACAGACGCAATACTATCATATCCAATCGCAAGACACTTTCACCCATACCTAGGCTCAAGCTGGGAGGAGGGCCAGGCATTTCTCTTCCAAAGTTGATGGTTCCCGTCGGGCAGAATGTAGCCCAGGGTATTCATGAAAATAGCGGAAGTAGTGGTACAACACTGGAGATCACAAGGGATAATGGTAGTAGCGTACCTCGACGATTGGCTGATTTGGGCGCCAACCGTCGAGGAATGCCTCAGAGCCACAAACAAGGTACTTAAATTTCTGGAACACCTAGGGTTCCAAATAAACAGGACAAAGTCCAGGCTCACTCCGGAGTCATGTTTCCAATGGCTCGGCATTCATTGGGACTTAACCTCTCACAATCTGTCAATTCCTGTGGACAAAAGGAAAAGAAATAGCCAAGTCAGTAAGGCAATTCCTCAAGAACAAACGGGTGTCAAGGAGAAACCAAGAAAGGAGGATCCTAGGTTCACTCCAGTTTGCGTCGTTACAGATGTTCTGCTGAAAGCAAGACTGGAAAGACATAAACCGAGTTTGGCGCTCAAGAGCAAATGCCAAATCTCGGGACAAGTTGTCAGTGATCCCGCAGATTTTTCGAAATCATCTCCGTCCATGGGCGGTAGACAAAGAACCTGTCCAAGTCAGTTCCTCTTCAATATCCTCCTCCGGCGTTGATCCATCCACACAGACGCCTCGCTAAGCGGTAGGGGAGGATACTCTCAGTTCAAAAAAGTTCAAGGAACTTGGCGTCACCTCAGTTCCGCCAGCTCCACATAAACGTATTGGAGGCTATGGCAGTATTTCTCACTCTGAAGAGGCTCCTTCCACCAAAGAATTCTCATATAAAACTGGTATTGGACAGCGCAGTAGTAGTACACTGCATCAACAGGGGAGGATCCAAATCAAAACATGTGAACCATGTCATGATAGCTATTTTCTCTCTAGCGAACAAGTACAAATGGCATCTATCCTCCACCCACCTGGCGGGAGTAAGGAACGTGATAGCAGACGCCTTGTCTCGATCAGTTCCTCTAGAATCAGAGTGGTCCCTGGACAACAAGTTGTTCCAGTGGATACGCCAGAGGTGTCCCAGGGTCTCCAAGTAGGATCTTTTCGCCTCTCAAGCGAACCACAAGCTCCTTGCTATGTGGCCCCCAACCTGGACCTTCCTGGCTTATGCCACAGATGCCTTGTCCATAGATTGGAATCAGTGGAAAAAGATATACATCTTTCCTCCAGTGAATCTTCTATTGAAAGTACTGAACAAACTCAGGACTTTCAAGGGACAAGTAGCTCTAGTAGCCCCGAACTGGCCAAGAGCAACTGGTACCCTTTGCTTCTGGAATTGGGGGGGTCTTCGACCTCGACAGATTCCCAATCCCAGACTATCTCAGGACAGTGCAAATGAGGACTGTGTTCGCTTCCTCAGGAATTCTCAAAACCAAAACTTTATGGACTTCATGAAGTTTGCGGCTAAAAAAGATGCAGATATCGATCCCCAGAATATTCTTTTCCTAGAATCAGATAAGAGGGAATCAACTTTGAGACAGTATGATGCTGCTGTTAAGAAGTTAGCATCTTTCCTGAAGGAGACAAACACCACAACCATGACAGTAAATTCAGCTATCTTCCTTCTTCAGCTCCTTATTCGAAAAAGGATTAGCAGCTAACACTATTACCACTAATAAATGAGCTTTAAAGAAAATCTTTCAGCTGGGTTTTCAAAATAGACTTAACAGACTCTTACCTTACGTCTATTCCCAAAGCTTGTGCTTAGACTTAGACCTTCTGAAAGGGCCTAGTTCAAGTATCATGGTTTTTGAATGATGTCCTCAAACTGGCTTCAGACACTGACAACTCTTCTTGTTTTTTTTTTCATTCATAAATGCTACTAAGAAAGACGCTATTCTTGCTAAGTTTGGCCTCAGGGGCCAGAATTTCAGAACTGTCGGCTCTATCCAGGATGCGGGTCGCGTAGAATTCCTCCCTTCAGGAGAAGTTTTACTGTCCCCGGATCGTAGTTTTCTAGCAAAAAATGAGGACCTTTAGCGAGATGGGCCCCTTGAAAGTCATACCCTCTCCCCAAGACCCTTCTCTCTGTCCAGTGATGACCTTACGAGCCTTTCTGTCTAGGATCTCTAGATCCTCGGGTCCTCTCTATGAGAGAAAAAGGTGGCACAATATCAGTAAAAGGTATCAGGCAGCATGATCCTTTGTACTTCATTAAACAAAGCAAATCCTGGAATAACATTCCCAAAAGCCCATGATATCAGTATTGATAACTTATCTAGGATAGTGAGTTAAATGGTTACATGGGGAATTACTTCACTAGATAAAAAATTATTCTCTAAAAGTTATAGTAAATCATATAGGTGTGCTACCCTAGCATAAAAATAAGGGTAGAAACACCAAAATGCACATTTCATAAATTACAATAATGTTGTGGGTGCCCCTAGCAAAAAAATAAGGTACACACCACCATAATCATAATCATAAGCAGCTAAGGCTAAAAGGATTATATAGAGCATAACGGTAGGTTAGGTGAAATATTAGTTGAGGCAGGTAGAAAGGAGATCTGGATCTTCAACTACGACTACTGTGCAGTGTCAGGGGAAAACTATGTTTTCCACTGCCACTGCTGGAAAAATTTTAAAGATTCCAAGGACTTTAGATAATGACGGTTAAAAACTGTCGGCGATTTCCAGCCAGTGTATTTCTTTAAATCGTCAAAGTTCATATGCTGGAAAATTAATTGAATAATTAATCGATATGAAACCCCGTCTACCATGTTAGCCAATTCGAGCGTTTGACAGCATGTAGCCTTTTGTTATGAATAATTATCACATCGAAGTGGATCCATTTATATATCAATTCAAGCTACAAATGTCCTTTAATATCTAAATTCACTTTACTCCCAAATGATATATTTTCATATATGTACCGAAAGGGGAATTTTTTAGTTGATAATAATTTCGTCCCCCCATGGGATCGAACCACAGTCCAAGTGGACGGGGACGAAATCAGGACAGATTGGATAGCGTCACTGACTGTCCTGATTTCGTCCCCGTCCACTTGGACGGTGGTTCGAGCCCATGGGGGGACGAAATTATTATCAACTAAAAAATTCCCCTTCGGTACAATATATGAAAAATATATCATTTGGGAGGTAAAGTGAATTTAGATATTAAAGGAATTTGCCATTGTAGCTTGAATTGATA
>NC_087203.1:23286130-23288630 GCF_015104395.2 Macrobrachium nipponense
CATGCAATTGGTCCTGTAAGTCTATTAGGCAATAATTCTATCAGTCCGGCAAGGAAAAAAATGCTCAGAAAATCAGGAACACAGAAGCACGGCTAGGCTGACTACGGCGCCAGTAACACTTATAATAAGACAGTTTCAGGTAAGACTAACATTCTAGATGCTACCTTCTCTATGACTGAATAAATGCAAGAATTGGAGGGAGATCCTTTATTCTACTCACTTAGCCATGCTGTGTTTTTTACTTTTTGCTGACATTCTGGGCAGCGTAAATTTTTGCTGCCCGCACTCTTAGCTGACAGCTGGGAGCACAAAAGCTGCTTCCCATAGAAAACGGTTATTGGGTTAAGTAGTCTGCAAGTGGACTCATCACAGTTTCTGAACATCTGGCAAAACAGTATTATCAAGTTACACAGAAAATAGCAGAGCTGGAGATTAAAAAAAAAAGAAAAAACAAGAAAAAAAATCTAATATAATCCCTAATATCGTCCCACCACACGTGCTTCCTCACAAAGGAGTAAAGAGAATTTTGGGGTCCATCACACGGGAGCTTTGTTATGAAAACATTTTGAGTTAATTTTTACGGACCAGGAAGATTAAACACTAAAGGTATATAGATGCTCTCTCTCTCTCTCTCTCTCTCTCTCTCTCTCTCTCTCTTTACTGCATCAAGTTCTAGATGACCTTGCTCTACCCATTCATTTTAACATGTTCATAGAAGTAAGAAATATATTGGTTTTTACAGCAATTAGTTTTGCAGGACTAATTTTGATATTGTTGAATTGTATAGGAAAATCGTTCAAATTTACTTTTGAATTATGAATAGGAAGTTTCAATTATATAATTTCTCGAAATACTTCCGCGATGCATCACTTGTCTCTCGACTCTATCGCAAAGACTGATGCTCTTCATTCGGTGATGATATGATAAACATAAAAATCATTTAAAATTGTATTCTTTTATTAAAGAAAATCAAAGTGAAAAGAAGTATTGGTGGAAATATTTGATAACGCCACAAACAGCACATTGACAGAATAACAAAGATTGTTTTCTGGTTGGTTCATGGCACCGGACACCACCATCATCAGATATTGCTGTTTGGTGTGCTTATGGGTTATCGTCTCCGGAAATGCAAGTGCCCGGTTAGTAAATGAGTTGAAAGACCAGTCCAAAAATTGATAATTCTATTAAGAATTTAGGAAATTTGACGAGAACAAACCATTTCAGTGAAATATTTAGGTACAACAGCTCGATAGACATTACTTGGTATATTGACGTCTAATTCTATATTCAGTATGACTTGAAAATAACTTAAAGATTTTAGATCACTGGTTTAGCAAGTTTGAGTGAATGAAAAGTTTCAGGCGTATATTATGGGAATATCCTGAGTTATTAAAATATGTAATAAATATCCACTAACGCTTATTAGTCATTGTAGCATAAAATAATGAGATACTGAATTATTGATACCGAGTGAATGACTTTAAGAAAAAAAAAAATAGTTACCCAGATTGACAAGCACCTTTGAAAAGAGCCCCTTTAATCGTGCATCATTAAATCTAAAATGTATTTTGCAGTAGCAAGAACTGCTTCCGCATAGTTTTTATCACTTAAGTGTTTAATGTTCAAGAGAAACGGAAGGCCTAATAAATATTATCACATTTGTTCAAGTTCAATCTCAGGACATCAAAAAGACATCGTGATTTATAGCGTCATTTTTTAAATATCTGCATAGTTCATTTAAGAAAACTTTACAGTCCTCTCTCTCTCTCTCTCTCTCTCTTGAAGTTAGTTGTCTCGGCGGATTGAAATCAGGGTAGAAATGGAACAGGATTAGCAGCCCCTCCTGAAAAAAAAAAAAATTAAGAACGAAGGGGTTGGGACCCTCTGGTAAGAAAGGGAAAAAATGCATGTATATGTGTGTATAGTATATGTATATATATTATATATATACATATATATATATATATATATATATATATATATATATATAATATGATATTATTCACAACTATTAAAGGTATTATTAGTGGCATGAACAGGCTCTTTCTTTTAACGATCAGTGCCACAAAGGTTAACATTTAAAGCCAAAGGACAAAGTTCTCCAAACAGTGCAATAACATTCAAAGAGGATAACGAAATTACTGATAAAAGACTTGAATATTATAAGTGAATATTGAGTTAAACCCACAAGAAAAAAAACTGATTAGGGGTTTACAAAATAAAACTTTACCTAAAAATACCCTCATTCATACGATAGGACAAGAGACAGTAATTAGGAGGAGGAAGGAAAACGGCCTATTTATTGGAAAGACCTGAAAAAAAAAACAAATTTTTTTTGAAGAAGAAGAAGATAATGAAAGGGGGAAAGAACCTTAATCTTAGATAATACAATTACTTAAAAAATATTAACATACATAATTACAAATAAGTTATCACAGATCACAATTGATCTAACCATCAAAGGTGGTGGCATGCACACGGCTGTCAATCAACTGCTCCG
>NC_087203.1:23293630-23299457 GCF_015104395.2 Macrobrachium nipponense
ATAACTGAGGATTTTCTGCCTTTGGTGATGCAGTGCTATTGAAAATTAAACCAGTGCGCAACAAACTGAAACAATCAACGATGCTCAGTTGCCTAAATAGAAAGACTGTTCTAAGTTGGTGGGTTTGGTGACCTTGTTACGTTATTGTTTTTTAATATCAATATTATTTATTTTTACTAATTTTTGAATAGTGGAATTTAGGCGCAAGTAACACTTACTTGATGTACAGCTATGCTCATGAGAATTGATATGCTTTCAGGGTCCAGAACTTCACCATTGCCCCCCCCCCCCCCCCCCACCCCCCCCCCTCTCTCTCTCTCTCTCTCTCTCTCTTCTCTCTCTCTCTCTCTCTCTCTCTCTCTCTCTCTCGTGCACACACAAGCAAAATCTGTACTTATGTTTGTGCAAGAAATCTGCATCCCTTTCAAAGAAACTCATTTATGTTTATTTTTCTCATCTTCCACCTCAGATTCTCAAAGAGCTCTCGATATCACTGTTTGCTCTTCTCAACCAGAGCATCATCGTGGTTTGCATAAGGCGTTTGGCTTCTCCTGGTAAGTAGATGATACGGTTTCTTTGGAGCAGAAGACTGCTTGTCTAAGAAAGCTAGTAGTACTGTGTAAATTACAGAATCTGGAATCTAAGCCATTATGTCTTACTGAGAGATATGCTGTGTATGTATATGTATATATATATATATATATATAATATATATATATATATATATATATATATAAATAAAGAGTGGTGTGTGTGTGTGTGTATGTGAGAGAGAGAGAGAGAGAGAGAGAGAGAGAGAGAGAGCGCTTATAAGCGCTCCCATGGTATTAGTAACAAGATGCTTCTTATTTTCTAAGGCATTTTTTTGTGTATTTGTCCAATTGTGACTGAGAGGCATTGCTAAATATTAAATACGGTAAATGTATATATGCGTGGAAATAAATTTACTTGATGGATGTTCCTATTGGAAAACACGCACAGCCCGTCTACACTCACTGCTCTTTATTTTTTAGTGTCGTCGGACTTTTTCGTTAATCAAACGATTTGCTTCATAGTGAAGGCATTGCTGAGACTGAGACAGGTATCAAGATCGTAGAATACAAAGCCGCTTTATAGGTTACTAAACCATTTAGGTGACTAAGATTAGAACAGTCGAGAGGTTTCCTTTCCCATCAGCATCAAATTTTGTGAGGTTTAGAGTCGCAGTTTCGTGTAACATGATAATCTCGTGTAAGGTACGTCGCCTAGAGGTTCATATTACGTGAGAAATCTTTGCTGGAATCCTTTTTCCTGTGGTACAATATTAGATTTTTTCTTCTTTGATTTTCAGTCTGTTCTTTCCACCGCTTTTCATTGATTTTATATAAAAATTATGAAAATTGTATATCACAAATCGAAAACTTCTTCTGTTGAAACTTTGTATTCAAATAATTGTAATATACATGGCGTTCAACACGTGACTCAATATTTTTTTTTCTTCTTATCTTTTCACTTTAAATTTATTCTACTTGGAACGGGCATTCAGTAATTTTGGATAGCTCTTTCTCAAAAGAGATGAAACATGCAGGTTTCAACATAAATAATTAATTTGCTCAGGTATCCTATTTCGTTAGTAACTGGACTTGTTCTCTAATCATTTATTTGCATTGAAGAGATCTTATCCTCATTTCGTGGAAATGAAACTAACATTTTTAGTTTTCTGTAAGAGAGTTTTTAGTCTAAACTGCTTTCCATTATCGGTTAATGCTACGCTATTCCAACCTTAGTTTGTGCTACACATGATGATTGTTACTTTGCAAAATCCTTTTACTTACAAAACTTCGGGGTCTTCCTGGAAAGTGTGGTTTTTTTGAGAACATTTGTGTTTCTTGAAGCTTGAAGGTTTTCATAACTAAAAGAGCTGTGGTAAGGCGGTTTTCTCTTTGATGTTTCTATCATTTCCAAGTATTATTCATTCAAAGATTTGTTTTCCAAGATAAAGAAGTAATAATGAAGAGTATGTTGCTAAAGTAGTTTTACGACCTGTAAAACTATAGAAGTAATAATGAAGAGTATGTTGCTAAATAGTTTTACGACCTGTTTATTTTTCATTTCTGGTCTCCATTCATCAATTTTTGAAGGTGGTATACGGAACCACCTCTTGTCATGATTAAAGTAATAACTTTGTATATCCGCCAGTGCCCTATCTTTTTCATATCACTGTTTTTCTCATGGCAACGAAAAAGAAAGTTTACTTTTTCATTGGCTACTATCTCAATCTATAAAAAGATGATTCTCTTGACAATCAGTTCACGCCAACGTTTCACTGTTATATTACTCAGTCTTGTCGTATCAAAACATCGGTGAATTAACGGTAAATGATGCAGGCATCACTAACCACTGATCATGTTGACTAAACTCAAAAGTAGCTTAAGTTGTAAAATAACAGTAGGAAAGAAGGTTTTTCTTACGACTATTTTGAAAAGCGAGATATTAAGTATCATCATTTCTGTAGGAACGAATACCACTCAAATCTCAAGTAGTTTATATACGTGTTATGTGTCCTACCAAGTAAGTTTCGAAATGCAAGGTAAAGTTGTCTCATATGTGTATCGCCCTTGCACGATCATTTCAAAGCAGTAAATGTCACCTTATGCCTCTAATCTTTGTTTTCAAAACATTCATTCTTTATTGCTGAACGTTTAGTTTTTTGTTTTCTGATAATTTTGGTGATGAGACCGAGCTGGGTGCGGACCGATAGGAAGTTCGGTTTATGAAGAATAATAGCGTTAATGATTTTGTCTTATTAACTAACGACGGAAAAGTCTCTCAAACTGATTAACCACTGATATAACCGGATAGTAAACAACTCCTCGGAGAGGAACTTCCTCGCGGTGTTTGTGGAGCGTAGAAGAACTCCCAATTTCTTGCAAAGGGTTAAGAATGAAAGGTCAAAATACGAAAAATTGAATCCAAAAATTGAGAAGTATTTTGTATGTGAGAGATGTTTAACTGATCAACGAACTGATAATTTATTGAAGAATGACTAATGCCAGTGGGAGTAATTCATTATGAACAACTGAGCTCAAAGTATGTGAGACAGTACATGAAAAGGAAAGTTGTTATTTGTATCCTCAATTGTAATTACCCTCTCGAAATGAAGGTCTGCCGCACTTTTAATTGTGCTAACTATTCAATACGACGCATTTTTCAAGAATTCCTTAGTTGAAAGACGAACACCTCAATATATAGATCAATGACAGTAATACCGATGTAATAATTATATTTTTTGTGAATAAACGGGACCTAAACTTTAGTCCCTTAATTCCTTTTGATTTATATAAGCATTTTCTTTTAAAATTTCGTCTTTTCTCATAATTGGAATATATAGCTGTTGTAATGCTATTTTTTTTTTCGCATGTTCTTAGTTGCTTTGAAAATCTTTCTTCATCTTTTGCTTCACAACAGGTTTTCAACCAGCTGTAAAAAAAATAAAGAGACATTGTAGGGAAATGAAACGAACACCTGCTTTTATTAAAGGCCGAAACGATTCGTATCATCTCACACTTGAACGTCACAGTGCAGGTTAATAGAAATTCTTTCATTTAATAACAATACTGGTATCAAGCAAGAACCCACAAATTACCTGCATTTAATGAAGTGCTTAGCTGGAAGCAGTAATCAAAATATTGTGTCAGCGTTTGTATTCCAGTTTACTTCTGTTAAATTTTGACTCAGCACACTCATCAGTTCATATTGAAATGTGCTAAGCAGTAGCTAGGAGTGACTAAGTAAAAGATATAAAAGCATGGCACTATATGAAATGGCTACAAGTAATACCGTTTACTAAAAGTAATAATACTCAAATAGCGTATCTTTACTACTGAATAGTGGAAACGTCATTTGGATATATCTAAGATATGTAGTGATTTGGGTAATTATACAAGAGGGATTATATTAATTGTCGAGTTGCTAAAATAAATAGCCCATTATATACTCTGTTTTTTTATATAGAGAGCACAACAGCTTCTGAAATACTTGGTCCTTTTGATTTTCCATCTGATTTCAGTGTTCACGTTTGATGTTTGGTTTGCCCTCTCTTTTCCTCGGCATTATTTTTTGAACTGTACTAACTAAGGGATAAAACTAAATAAATCAATAAAAATTAATTACAATGTCTGCTGATTAATAATTGCCTTTGGTCCTGTTAAGCGGATCCTTCTTGTCACATTTTGATTTGAACTCGAATATGTAGAAACAAAGAAGCTTTTATTAGGGAATTAGAATAAGACTTTTACTAATTATGGCATCCAAATAACAAATTGAAGAAATGAATCAAAATAAACAATTCCATAATGTTAAGACAGCCTGCAATGTGTATAATCATGCACACTTACGATGTCTCAGAACCGTATAGTTGTTTCGGTTGGGCAAAAATGTGTATTCCGATTACCATTCGCTGAAACAAAGTGATATGAGTTCTCACATATCAGATTTATTTTGCATGAAGGAAGAGTCACTTAGCACGAGATCAAGTTTCTGACTTTATGAGGAAAGAATGTGCCTACCTGTAGTTCTCTTTGTTGTTCTTACTTCAGATTAAGTAGCCGTATGCTTCTACAGGAATTTGCTCCTGAAGTATTCATAAGTATCCATAAGTAATTATGGCACTCAAATGTGCAGCACAGGATTCTTGTAGAATAATCAGACGAATCCTGTTCGAGATTTTTGATAAAAGCGAAAAAAATATCGTGCAGTGAAACTTTCAATTAAAACGTCAGTAAACACTCAGATTTTGAAGAAGTAAACCTAATCAATTAACAAACTCTTCGCAAGTGTGATAAAACACCTTCGAATCCTGTATTTGCGTTCTTCCTTAATGTTTAGTGAGATCGTTATATTTGGCCTTTATCTGCCGCTAATATTAGATCTTTCCTTTGATGTAGTTTGGGCCAGTAAACTGCCAGTAAGATCCCCCTCATGGAGCTCCTAATATAACTATCTCTCTCCAGATACACGTCTTCGTAAAGAACGAATGATGGAAGATGGCAGGGGTATATGGAATGCAAGATATTCCTACTTTCTCTCACAATTGTAGAAATTCTCATCATGTTTTACCCAGCCGAAGTTTTGAAGTCTGTCGTTGTGTCATCGTCCTTTGTTTCTCCAGCTGTTAATCCAAAGAGCGGCAAGACTCCTTTGTTATTTCCTGAAGTGATGAACTCTTCCTGGCTTCATTCTGGTCCTTACGGATTTAGTGTCCGACACTTAGATGCAATTAACATTTCATCTCTGAGTGAACATTGAGAGAGAGAGAGAGAGAGGGGAGCGAGAGAGAGAGAGAGAGAGATGTGACACTCGATTCAAACAAATAAGTGTTAATTACTTAGGGGTAATTAACGTTTCATCTGTAATAATTCAGGTATTTGAAGCGCACATTACAGTTATCGTTTTTGTAATTGAAAAGAGAGAGAGAGAGAGTGTGGAAACTGGAATTAAATTAACGAATGAATTAATGTTCTACACTGAGATGTTATTAACATTTCATCTCTAAGTCTTGAGGTGTGTGAAGTGCACATTAGTGTTATCGTTTTCTGTATATGGAGAGAGAGAGAGAGAGAGAGTCTGACACTGGCAGTAAATAACAAACGATTTAGTGTTCTACAATTAGATTAATTAACATTTTATCTCTAAGTATTGTATCTTTAGGTATGTGAAAGGCACATTAGTGTTAACGTTTCCATAAATGAAGAGAGAGGGAGAGAGAGAGAGAGAGAGAGAAGCTGGAATTAAATTAATAAAGTTTATTAGTCTACAATTAAAATAATGAATAAATTGCATCTTCAAG
>NC_087203.1:23299957-23321971 GCF_015104395.2 Macrobrachium nipponense
CAATGAAAAGTATTTCATATATTTATATCCTTAAAATTCAAAGGCAAACTTAATGGTTCGAACCGGATTCCTCTGACTCCGTTATGTGAAAATTAATTACAAAAGCTTTTCCCCGTGCGACACATAGCTGACATATCAGTGGCTTAAAAGAGGTTTCTGATTATTTTTAATTATAATAATAACCAACTGGTTCATAAAACTATTCATAACAAAGAATTATCCGTGTTTGAGTCGTGATGTTAAAAATGAGTTCATTATTATCCCGAAACAAATTATCCAAACTTGTTTAAAGCGTCTGTGATTAAATAACTCAGGATTTTCTGCCTTGAGTGATGCAGTGCTATTGAAAATTAAACCAGTGCGCAACAAACTGAAACAATCAACGATGCTCAGTTGCCTAAAGAGAAAGACTGTTCTAAGTTGGTGGGTTTGGTGACCTTGTTACGTTATTTTTTTTCAATATCAATATCATTTCTTTTTACTAATTTCTGAATAGTGGAATTTTAGGCGCAAGTAACACTTTGTTGTTGCACAGCTATGGTCAAATGAGAATTGATAGGCTTTCAAGGTCCAGGACTTCACCTTGCCTCTCTCTCTCTCTCTCTCTCTCTCTCTCTCTCTCTCTCTCTCTCTCTCTCTCGTGCACACACAAGAGGATCTCTATTTATGTTTGTGCATGAAATCTGCATCCCTTTTGAAGAAACTCATTCATGTTTATTTTTCACATCTTCCAGCTCAGATTCTCAAAGAGCTCTCGATATCACTGTTTGCTCTTCTCAACCAGAGCATCATCATGGTTTGCATAAGGCGTTTGGCGTCTCCTGGTAAGTAGATGATATGGTTTCTTTGGAGCGGAAGACTGCTTGTCTTAGAAAGCTTGTAGTATTGTGTAAATATATATATGCATATATATATATATATATATATATATATATATATATATATATATATATATATATATATATATATATATATATATATATATATATATATATATATATATATATATATATATGTGTGTGTGGTGTGTGTGTGTGTGTGTGCGTGTTTGTGTGTGTGAGAGAGAGAGAGAGAGAGAGAGAGAGAGAGAGAGAGAGAGAGAGAGAGCGCTATTAAGCTCGCACAGATACTAGTAACAAGATACTTCTAATTTTCTAAGCCATTAACACTTTTTTTGTTTTGTTTTTTTTGTTTTTTTTTTGCATTTGTCCAATTGTGACTGAGAAGCATTACTAAATATTAAATACGGTAAATGTGTATATGCGTGGAAATAAATTTACTTGATGGATGTTCCTATTGGAAAACACGCACAGCCAGTCTACGCTCACTACTCTTTATTTTCTAGTGTTGTCGGAGTTTATCGTTAATGGTTTTAACTGTACCGTCATTTCAAACGATTTGCTTCATAGCGAAGGCATTGCTGAGACTGACACAGGTACCAGTATCAAGGGCGGTAGAATACAAAGCCGCTGTTATAGGTTACTACACCATTCAGTCCACTAGGATTAGAGCAGTTGAGAGGTTCCTTCCCATGAGCATCAAATTTGTGAACTTTAGTCGCAGTTTCGTGTACATGATAATCTCATGTAAGTTATGTCACCTTGAGGGTTCATATTACGTGAGAAACCTCGTTTCTGTGGTGCAATATAAGATTTTTTCCTCTTTGAATTTCAGTCTATTCTTTCCATTAGAACCTCCACCAGCTGTTCATTGATTTTACATAAATTAACCAAAAACTTGCATATCACAAATCGAAAATTTCTTCTGTTTAAACTTTGTATTCAAATAATGGTAACATACAGAGCGTTTAACTCGTGACTCAATATTTTTCTTAATTTTTTCTTGTCTTTTCACTTTAAATGTATTCTACTTGGAACGGGCATTCAGTAATATTGGATAGCTCTTTCTCATATGAAATGAAACATGCAGGTTTCAACATAAATAATTAATTTGCTCAGGTATCCTAGTTCCTTAGTGACTGGACTTGTTTTCTAATCATTTGCATTGAAGATCTCTATCCTCATTTCGTGGAAATGAAACTAACATTTTAGTTTTCTGTAAGAGAATTTTGAGTCTAAATTGCTTTCCATTATCAGTTAATGCTACGCTATTCCAATCATAGTTTGTCCGACACATGATGATTGTTATGCAAAACCCTTTTACTTACATAACCTCGGGGTCTTCCTGGAAAGTGTGGTTTTTCTAGTGTTGCAAAGCTGAAAAGATATAATTACAAATCATTTTAGTGAACATTTTCGTTTGTTGAAGCTTGAAGGTTTTCATAACTAAAACAGCTGTGGTAAGGCGGTTTTCTCTTTGTTGTTTCTATTATTAACAAGTATTATTCATTCAAAGATTTATTTCCAAGATAGAGAAGTAATACTGAAGAGTATGTTGCTAAAGAGTTTTACATGTTTATTTTTTATTTCTGGCCTCCATTCATCGTTTCTAGGAAGGTGGTATACGGAACCACCTCTTGTCATGATCAAACAATCCATTAAAGTAATAGCTTTTTATATCCGCCAGTGCCCTATCTTTTCATTTCACTATTTCTCTTGGCAACGGAAAAGAAAGGTTTACTTTTTCATTGGAGACTATCTCAGTCTATAAAAAGAATGATTTTCTTGATATTCTGTCTAAACAACAAGCACCTTCATTATCTTGTTGAATATGTTTCATCATTTCACGCCAGCGTTTCATGTTTTATTACTTAGTCTTGCCGTATCAAAACATTGGTGAATCAACGGCAAATGATGCAGGCATCACTAACCTCTGATCACGCTGACTAAACTCAAAAGTAGTTTAAGTTGTAAAAGAGCAGTAGTGAAGAAGGTTTTTCTTACAGCTATTTTGAAGGGCGAGATATATCATAATTTCTGTAGAACGAATACCACTCAATCTTAAATAGTTTATATGACATGTGTTATGTGTTCTACTAATAAGTTTCGAAAAGCATGGCAAAATGCCTCGTATTTGTGGAGTGTAGAAAGAACTCCAATTTCTTGCAAAGGGTTATGAATGAAAGGTCAAAATACGAAAAATTGAATCCAAAAATTGAGAAGTATTTTGTATGTGAGAGATGTTTAACTGATCAACGAACTGATAATTTATTGAAGAATGACTAATGCCAGTGGGGTTAATTCATTATGAACAACTGAGCTCAATGTATGTGAGACAGTACATGAAAAGGAAAGTTGTTATTTGTATCCTCAATTGTAATTACCCTCTCGAAATGAAGGTCTGCCGCACTTTTAATTGTGCTAACTATTCAATACGACGCATTTTTTCAAGAATTCCTTTGTTGAAAGATGAACACCTCAATATAGATCAATGACACAGCAAATACCGTAGTGTAATATATTTTCTGGGAATAAACGGGACCTAAACTTTAGTCCCTTAATTCCTTTTGATTTTATATAAGCATTTTCTGTTAAAATTTCGTCTTTTCTCATAATTGGAATATATTAGCTGTTGTAATTGCTATCGTTTTTTTCTCATTTGTTCTTAGTTGCTTTGAAAATCTTTTTCATATTTTGCTTCACAACAGGTTTTCAACCAACTGTAAAAAAAAATAAAGAGACAATGTAGGGAAATGAAACGAACACCTGCTTTTATTAAAGACCGAAACGATTCGTGTCATCGCACACTTGAACGTCACAGTGCAGGTTAATAGAAATTCTGTCATTTAATTACAATACTGGTATCAAGCAAGAACCCACAAATTACCTGCATTTAATGAAGTGCTTAGCTGGAAGCAGTAATCAAAATATTGTGTCAGCGTTTGTATTCCAGTTTACTTCTGTTAAATTTTGACTTCGCTTACCCATCAGTTCATATTGAAATGTGCTAAGCAGTAGCTAGGAGTGACTAAATAAAAGATATAAAAGCATGGCACTATATGAAATGGCTCCAAGTAATACCGTTTACTAAAAGTAATAATACTCAAATAGCGTATCTTTACTACTGAATAGTGGAAACGTCATTTGGATATATCTGAGATTACGTACTGATTTGGGTAATTATACAAGAGTGATTATATTAATTGTCGAGTTGCTAAAAATAAATAGCCCATTATATACTCTGTTTTTTTTATAGCGAGAGGCACAACAGCTTCTGAAATACTTGGTCCTTTTGATTTCCATCTGATTTCAGTGTTCACGTTTGATGTTTGGTTTGCCCTCTCTTTTCCTCGGCATTATTTTTTGAACTGTAACTAACTAAGGGATAAAAATAATAAATAAACAACAAATTAATTACAATGTCTGCTGATTAATAATTGCCTTTGTCCTGTTAAGCGGATCCTTCTTGTCACATTTTAATTGAACTCGAATATTATAGAAACAAAGAAGCTTTTATTAGGGAATCAGAATCAGACTTTTACTAATTATGGTATATAAATAAATGAAGAAATGAATCAAAATAAACAATTCGATAATGTTAAGACAGCCTGTAATGTGTATAATCATGCACACTTACGATGTCTCAGAACCTGTATAGTTGTTTCGGTTGGGCAAAAATGTATATTCCGGTTACCATTCGCTGAAACAAAGTGATATGAGTTCTCACATATCAGATTTATTTTGCATGAAGGAGGAGTCACTTAGCACGAGATCAAGTTTCTGACTTTATGAGGAAAGAATGTGCCTACCTGTGTAAGTTCTCTTTGTTGTTCTTACTTCAGATTAAGCAGCCGTATGCTACTACAGGAATTTGCTCCTGAAGTATTCATAAGTATCCATAAGTAATTTTGGCACTCAAATGTGCAGCACAGGATTCTTGTAGAATAATCAGACGAATCCTGTTCGAGATTTTTGATAAAAGCGAAAAAAAAAATATCGTGCAGTGAAACTCAATTAAAACATTAGTAAACACTCAGATTGGAAGAAGTAAACCTTATCAATTAACAAACTTCTTCGCAAGTGTGATGAACACCTTCGAATCCTGTATTTGCGTCTTCCTTAATGTTTAGTGAGATCGTTATTATTTGGCCTTTATCTGGCCGCTAATATTAGATCTTTCCTTTGATGTAGTTTCTCCAGTGAACTGCCAGTAAGATCCCTCTCATGGAGCTCCTAATATAACTGATACTCTCTCCAGATACACGTCTTCGTAAAGAACGAATGATGGAAGATACCAGGGGTATATGGAATGAAAGATATTCCTACTTTCTCTCACAACTGTAGAAATTCTCATCATGTTTAACCCCGCCGAAGTTTTGAAGTCTGTCGTTGTGTCATTGTCCTTTGTTTCTCCAGCGGTTAATCCAAAGAGCGGCAAGACTCCTTTGTTTATTTCCAGAAGTGATGACTCTTCCTGGCTTCATTCTGATCCTTACGGATTTAGTGTCCTACACTTAGATGCAATTAACATTTCATCTCTGAGTCTTGAGTTATGTGAAATTCACGCTAGTGTCAGTGACTCTGTATATGGAGAGAGAGAGAGAGAGAGAGAGAGAGAGAGAGAGAGAGAGAGAGAGAGAGAGAGAGATGTGAACACTCGATTTTACTCTAATAAATGTTAATTACTTAGAGGTAATTAACGTTCCATCTATAATCATTCAGGTATTTGAAGCGCACATTAGAGTTATCATTTTTGAAATTGAGAGAGAGAGAGAGAGAGAGAGAGAGAGAGAGAGAGAGAGAGAGAGAGAGAGGTGGAAACTGGAATTAAATTAACAAATGAATGTAATGTTCTACGCTGAGATGTAATTAACATTTCATCTCTAAGTCTTGAGGTGTGTGAAATGCACATTAGTGTTATCGTTTCTGTATATGAAGAGAGAGAGAGAGAGAGAGAGAGTCTGACACTGGCATTAAATAACAAACGGATTTAGTGTTCTGCAATTAGATTTAATTAATATTTTATCTCTAAGTATTGTATCTTGAGGTATGTGAAATGCACATTAGTGTTATCGCTCCTGTAAATGAAGAGAAGAGAGAGAGAGAGAGAGAGAGAGAGAGAGAGAGAGAGAGAGAGAGAGAGAGAGAGAGAGAATGTGGACACTGGAATTAAATTACCAAAGATAGGAACCTTTGACCTCTAAAAATGAAATGTTAAAAAGAGTGTTTTCTTTGGTGTGATAAACCGTTGCCAAGCGATGACAATGTCTGTCAAAATCAGGGCATCCCTTGGGAGAGTTCAATTTCCTCTTTTGGTCAAAGTCTTTCAGGATTATAGTCGATTTGCTTTCAGCTTTTGCAGACGATAACAGTTGGGTTCTCTCTCTCTCTCTCTCTCGTCTCTCTCTCTCTCTCCTCTCTCCTCTCTCTCTCTTCATATCACGAGCGACAAGAAGAACAGCAATGATCTGACTTCGGAAATACAAAGTTGGTAATTACAATAAAAAGAAATAGTTGCATTCAGACTGCAATTGTTACTCAGGGGCGTAGATGGAGCTCCTAATATTCTTGCAGAAAGAGGAAAATCAGTGTCAGTTGTCACTAAGTTCAGTAGAGAGAGAGAGAGAGAGAGAGAGAGAGAGAGAGCGAGAGAGAGAGAGACGAGAGAGAGAAGAGAGAGAGAGAGAGAGACGAGAGAGAGAGAAGAGATGAGAGAGAGGAGAGAGAGGAGAGGAGAGAAGAGAGAGAGAGATTAGATTAGATTACATTCGGCGAGCTCACAATGAAAAAATGGCCAACTTCAATGACGATATTGTATTACGATGTGGGCAACCAAAAGGTGTTTTTGAATGGAAAAGTCAATAGAAAGAAAACTGAAACGGGTCCAGGGAGAGGAAGAGGAGGAGCGGATTTGTAAAAGTGAGGAAACACGAGAGAATGGAGAGCACTGAGCTCCCAGTATTAAAGGACCTGAGAAAAGATCCGGTGAACTTAAATTCAGCGTCGGTCTATCTCTTTCGTCTCTGACGCTGCCGATATTTTCCTTATATTGCTCTTTGTTTGCATAATGAAAATGATTTGACTGGCAAGCAACCATAAAGTCAGTCACTACATATGTACATATATATATGTATATATATATATATATATATATATATATATATATATATATATATATATATATATATATATATATATATATATATATTGCTACGTTTATAGAACGCCTCGCCTTCCCAGCAGAGTTTTAGTGATATTAGTTATAAAAGAAGCAGCCATGCCTTCTCCTAAAGCAACTGATGTTGGGAGAGAGAGCATGTTGTAGGGAGGTATTTCCGGTCTGACGGAAGCTTAGGGTAAGAGAGGCAAGTCACAAGAGTAGCTAGGCTTCGAGATGGATTTTAGGGACTTCTACAATAAGACCTATTTTCCTTCCCAATTTGCTGGCGTTGTGTTTATCACTTTTCAGGCAGTGCCCGAGGCGATGTATGGAAGCCCCAAGTCATTAAGTGAGAACCAGTATCTCTCTCAGTCGACTGCGAGACGTGACCCAGGACAGATGTCCAGCCGGCCAGCCTCCCAGACTTAAGCCTATCGGCTCGGCGTACTGGCGGGCACGAACCCCAGACCTGAACAAAGTCAGGCCGCATTCTTCCACAACGATACACTGAATATTGCATCCAGGTACGTCTAAAAGTGTAAACTTCAACCCAGCACCTTTTACTACCATACGACTCTTGCTAATTTCATTTTCAAGTCTCATTTTTACATCAAAAGCCCTTTGTCCTCATCGGACCACGTGCTTCCCTTTGTGACTTGTTAAAGACCAAGCCTTCAGTGCATACCTCAGTGAAACATTAGAGTTTCCTTCCCCCAGTGTTAGAGAATTAATCAGCCTTAATCAAAGCAAGAAGTCATTTTTTCTTTTATCTTGTTTAATCTGGGATTCTTTTCCAGATTCCATGAGTCACGTGCCCAGTCTCTCTGCCCGCAAGTGTGCATACATTAACCCGTTTATGAAACCAGCTTGAATTAATCCATTTGGAGCCAGCTATTATCCATTTGTGAGAGATATATAATTCCCTTTCTCCAGGCCAGTAAGGGCCTTTTGTAAATAAATAGCTGTAAAGTAACGAGCTGAGTTTTCTGGCGACCTTTCCCTCTAAGAAATTATCAATAACTATCAGTTTACGGTAAGTTAAAGCAATTTCCTCTTGAAATCCCTCAATTATTTCCGTTTACGTATATAGCCTCTCTCAAGGCCGGGCTTAATACGTAAAAGTGGCGCCCTCGCCGAGGATTTGAACCTAGCTTGCTTAAAAAAAGCTTGTAAATCGCGTTATCCGTTGTAAAACGTAAACTGTAAATTATTTTACAAAAAGCAAATCAAGCACACTTGCAGGGAAAGAAGACAGACACGGACTCACGGTAAGGTATACCATTCTTTTAATATGATTATTTATAACCTATGTTAGCTTAAGGTACGTTAAGTATTTTTATTTAGAAGTGTTTTAAACAAATGTGAAGTGAGAAATATTATTATATTGTAACGGCCAGAGCGCCGAGCGAATTCTGTTATTTTGTAAATCGCATTGTTCTCGTCGGACGAGACAGAGCACGTGTATTAGATAGATGCCAGAAAGGACCAGATCAAACTAGGAAGTGCTTTGCCAGGGTTTATTGCTGTGTTGGAAAGCCTAGCTAGTTAGGAGTGTTTTACTAATAGTTACGGCAGAAGAAGTGTACAATTCTTTTGTCTGTGATATGTTAGGGAACTTAGTTTTCATTCCAAGTGTTGGTAACCACTTACCTCTCAGCTTAATTCAGCTTCGCGCACGCGCAATCTCATGCCTGCCAGCCAGCCTTCGTTTTCACTCACAGCGGCAGCCATGTTTGTTATCTCGTTAAGCATTATCTAAACAATTTAAGCAAAGTAACGTAAGTCTCAAAGTTTTAACGTAAATAATATTAATCTCGGTACTAGTATCTATCGTTCTGCCAGAGAAATTAACGTAATTCGCCTTGAATAAGAAATGAGAATTGCATGTTGTAAATCAGCTGATTCGCCATCACTGCTAGCACACCGTGCTGCTAGCCTGCACTCTTCCCGCTCACCGCGTTTCACGTCGCATCGCTCACTCGCTCGCTGAGCGAAAGTTTCATTTCACTTCGCAATAAACGTAACCTTTTCTTTTTACAATTGTTTGCTAACATTTTCATCTTAAAATCCTTACCGTCATTTTCACTTGTCCTTACGTAAAGTTAACGTAAATCTTAAAAGTAGAGTCACTTACAAGAATTGTTAACGTAAAACGCGTCTTTGTAAATTTCATATTAAAACGCAAATCATTTCATAAGCGCGAGCCACTACTATTAACGTAAAAATCGTTCAACGCGAGCGCGTTATCATTTTCATAAAACGTTATCCAAAGCAATTCTTTCATTTCACGTTAACGTAAGTAAATCATTTAACGCAAGTTGCGTCATATTAAACTAACATTAGTAGTTCAATTCAATATAAGGGAGTTCATTCATATATCATTTTTCACCCTCTCCGAGAGAGAGAGAGAGAGAGAGAGAGAGAGAAAACCAGAACCCAGTATTCACGAAGCCAAGAGTACTACATCTTACCATTAATTATAGCATGCAGAATTAACATTATTTTAGTCTCTTGTGTCTTTATTTACACTGAGCGTGATACGTACGCGCCTGTGTCCATTGCAGTTTGCAAGCATTTATTTCCTTTACCGAGTACTTTAGCAAAGGACTGAGCATTTTCAATTTACCATTACCTGCCGTTGCCCGAGTGGTCTTGTTCATTTTTATCCCAAAAGACTTGCGTATACCGCAAGCACAAACCGCACAGTGTGCCACCGCAAATTCATTACTTCCAGACAAGGAAGCCTACCAGTCTAGGACTGGCCACCACCAGTGTACGTCAGGTCTTACCATTTCACAGTGCCACTAACAGAGTACCATTTCACTTCAGTATATTTAAGTATACTGCATGTAGTGTCCGGGACACACCAGCACGCTACCAGTGCTCCAAGGAACGCCTCCTCATAAGTGCCATTGCACCTGTACAGGCCGTACAAGTAGCCATTAAACCTGCGTGTCCGTCCTTACGGAACGCCCAATTGATTAGTGTGTCCGTGTACAAGGGTCAGTGATCCTTCGGAACACTCAACAAAGGGAACGCCTCCCGAAGTGCCGCAATACCATCCCTAAGTGCTGACAAACCTGTGTGTCCGTCATTACGGAACGCCCAATTCGTTAATGTCCGTGTAGAGGATCATGATCCTTCGGACCAATCAATGGGAACGCCTCCCGAAGTGCCGCAATACCAGCACTACTAGTGTTGTCCAAAAGGAACGCCTCCTGAAGTGCCATCGCACCTGTATTGGACCTACAGGTAGCCCATTCCAGCGTCTCCCAAGTTGGGAACGCCCGTAAGTGTGACGTACGCCGCACACTTATTTCGATTTTTTCACCTCATCAGAAGGTGCCATTCACAAAGTGCCACCGTAGCACCCACCCAGTCTTTCAGGACCTGTTTTCCTTACCATTATGCGCAGACAAACCCATTAGGTTTAACACCAAGTGAGTTGCCACTTCTTTCACAGTAGGCAACTTCCCTATTCCATCCATTACACCCTTCCATGGCCATTATTATCATATTCATCTGAGCCTCTACTGCAGCCTAAGGGAAATGTCTTCCCCTGCTTCCCGCGACTTCTTTGCCATAGAGCTAGAGAAGCTCGGAGCCCTCATAACTCGATTTTTTCACCTCATCAGAAGGTGCCATTCACAAAGTGCCACCGAGCACCCAGTCTTTTCAGACTTTTTCCTTACCATTATCGCAGAACCCATTTCCAAGTGAGTGCCACTTTCCACAGTAGGCACTCCCATTCCATCCATTACCCTTCCTGGCCATTATTATCATATTCATCTGAGCCTCTACTGCAGCCTAAGGGAAATGTCTTCCCCTGCTTCCCGCGACTTCTTTGCCATAGAGCTAGAGAAGCTCGGAGCCCTCATAACTCTGGGCAAGGAGGCCGGTTACACTGGGCCAGCACTTGACCAGTGGATAAAGGCGCAGCAGGATGCCGCGCGCCTGCAAGAAAAGAAAGAAAGAGAAGCAGAAAGGAAGGCACGTGAAAAAGAGAGAAAGCATGAGCTAGCTCTCAGAGATGAAGAAATCTCTCGGCTAGTTTCTAAGCCCCAGACCATGAGCTGGATTCCCGGTAAGAGGTGGTTGCGGAGGTTCTGCACTACTTGTTGTGTGCGTGGGCATGCTGTGGATTCCGACCAGTGCCCAAGTCGATCTCTACCTTGGGATGAGAGCTTCCAGGGTGAACTTCTCCAAGGCTACCATGTAGCCCTGCCTGATGAACCGTCTCCTGCGGCCTATCAGTGGGTACAAGTCATGGCCGACACCGAAGCCCAGGTCTCCCTCATTTCAAGAAAGGCATTGCCTAGGGGTGCCAAAATCCAGACGGACGAAGAAATTCAGTTTGAATGGATTGACGGTAACCTCTATTCTGTTCCTTCGGTCCTTCTGAATGTTGAAATGCCCTTTCTGGACCAGGAGACCAGGGAAACCACATTGTGCCGCCTGGGCGTAGTTGACCCATTTCATGATGTTTATCAGGTGATATTGGGCCGAGATCTACTTAAGCCGTATCTCCCCTGGACGCAGCTCCCACTACCAGATGCACCGGATCCCTGCAGCATGCCTCATAATCGAACCTCAATTTTAGGTTCAGAGGCTAGTGCCTCCGATGTCCCCGACATCCTTTCTATTTGTGATCCTGGCCCTGACCCAGTGTCAGAGCCCAAAGTTCCTGCCGCATCCTCTCAGCCTCTTACCATTTTACCGCCTACCTCCTCCACTTTGGAAGAGGTAAGCCCACCAGTTAACCCCGGACTTGTTTCCGAGGGTGATTCGACAGAGGACTCTTCACCTGTGCCAGAGCACACTGCCAGCCTTGGTGACTCCACAGATTCGCAACCTGTGGGGCCATCTCGGCCTTACCGTCCAGTGCCACGGAAGAGGTTCTGGAACAAGTTCTGCCGAGACTGTGGCCGCAAGGGTCACATGTCTGCCAACTATGGAGGGTGCGCAAATTTTAATATTCCTGCCATCGCATTGGCCGTTACAAATCCTTCCTCACTAGGACCCCCAGCTAAGGGCCCTATAACTGTCGCACCCCTCCAAAGTCATTATCAGCCAAGCCACGTCAGAGCCTACGACGACTCTGGCGCTCAAATCTCCCTGATACGGGAAGACCGAGTCCCCCGAGGGGCTAATATTGACAGACGTCAACTGATAACCATCGAAGGTATCAACCATATCAAGCTGATCCTTCCGACCGTGCAATTGAGGGTCAACAGACCTAAGTTCTCCAAAGTATGTACCCTTGCAGTTGCAAGCTACATCCCAGGAGGTTACGACCTCCTCCTAGGGCAAGACATGAAGTCTCCCTCACAATTCAAAAAGCCTAGGGGTCCTAACCCCACAACAAATCTCTCCAAAGCAAGATGCCATCCACTACCTACTTCCTCCCGGAAGTACGGCCACCAACAGTCTCCCCCGCTACCACGGAGGGAGATTGATCATTCACAGTTCTGTTGCAAAACCTGCAACATACTAGGGCACTCCACGAATTGGCCTAGGTGCCCTAGCAGACTACCAGCAGCGGACACTGACCAGATTCCACAAGGCTTAGCCTTCAACAAGAGACAGGAGCCTCTGTCTCCCATTTCCAAGGGTACGCTGAGAGGTATTGCACCTCCGGTACCCGTCACAGGTCCAGTCGACCTCAACACTCTGCCAGTGCCACTTGGCAGCACTGAGCAGTGCCAAGCTCCGTCCAACCTGGACATAGAGCCACCACCGAACTTGACCTCTGCGCCTGGCCCCGAGCTAGCGCCAGCGCCTAACCTTATCAAGGATCCTCCTACAGGAGATCCTCCAACAGGCATGGAGCTTACCGCAGCCCATGGCCGATTTCCAGTCCATGAGCCTTCTTCAACATACCCTCTGTCGCCCGAGGATGAACCTCCGGCAGACCTCACCTTCATACCACCTCTGGAAAACCAGGAACTGCCCGACCAGGAGTCAGCCAGGAGTTTTCCCCTTACGACGGTTGTCACAGCAGCCGGAGTGAGGGCCTCCCCTGCAGTAGGTTCCACTTCTACGACGGTTGCTGCAGAGACCGAAGTAGGGTGTTCTCCTGAAATCCCTCAGGCTACCACTGCCTCTGCTCCTGACGGCGTTTCTGGCCTTCCCCCAGAGTCGGTGCCTCCGTCTACTCCTAGGACTGGAGGAATAAGAAGAAGAAGAAGAAGGGACGTAACCAATCATTAACAAACTAACCCAAGAGCCACATGCTCTCCTTGACACCTGTGCCCGAGGTACAGTGTCGCATTCAATTGCAGAGTGATCCTGGCACCTACCCAGAGAAGGTAGCCAGCCTGATCTCTGCCAGTAGAACTAACCCTCTAACCCCTAGAAATGGTGATACTAACCCTCACTTAAATATAATTACCTCATTACATTTCCATCCTGGTAATGCACTAACCACTCATCATCCTCACGCTTCATTACCTCACCTCATGTATTTTAACAATTCCGGCGACACATTACTGCTGTGCATACCACACTCTGGAATGATTGCGTCTCCCTTTAACTGTACTGAGTAGGTTAGGCTAATGATTTAGTACCAGGGCATTAGGTTAGTAGCAAGTAGAATTTTCAAGTAACCTTATCTAGGGGTAGAGTAGACTGCCGTCACATACAACCTGTAGTTATTACTTAGGCTAGATTACATCACTACATTAAGTTAGTACACTTAGCATCTTTGCCTATAAGTTGGGTAGGCCATTGTAGTCAGCCGTATCGCTGCTCTAAAAACTTCAGGTTAGAGTAGGAGAACTGGGTAGTCGAGGCGATCAACTTATTTAAGCCAAGACCTTCACGCCCGAAAGGGAGTGAATGCCTTCTTAACAGGGGGAGCTGCTACGTTTATAGAACGCCTCGCCTTCCCAGCAGTTTTTTTAATATTAGTTATAAAAGAAGCAGCCATGCCTTCTCCTAAAGCAACTGATGTTGGGAGAGAGAGCATGTTGTAGGGAGGTATTTCCGGTCTGACGGAAGCTTAGGGTAAGAGAGGCAAGTCACAAGAGTAGCTAGGCTTTGAGATGGATTTTAGGGACTTCTACAATAAGACCTATTATCCTTCCCAATTTGCTGGCGTTGTGTTTATCACTTTTCAGGCAGTGCCCGAGGCGATGTATGGAAGCCCCAAGTCATTAAGTGAGAACCAGTATCTCTCTCAGTCGACTGCGAGACGTGACCCAGGACAGATGTCCAGCCGGCCAGCCTCCCAGACTTAAGCCTATCGGCTCGGCGTACTGGCGGGCACGAACCCCAGACCTGAACCAAGTCAGGCCGCATTCTTCCACAACGATACACTGAATATTGCATCCAGGTACGTCTAAAAGTGTAAACTTCAACCCAGCACCTTTTACTACCATACGACTCTTGCTAATTTCATTTTCAAGTCTCATTTTTACATCAAAAGCCCTTTGTCCTCATCGGGCCACGTGCTTCCCTTTGTGACTTGTTAAAGACCAAGCCTTCAGTGCATACCTCAGTGAAACATTAGAGTTTCCTTCCCCCAGTGTTAGAGAATTAATCAGCCTTAATCAAAGCAAGAAGTCATTTTTTCTTTTATCTTGTTTAATCTGGGATTCTTTTCCAGATTCCATGAGTCACGTGCCCAGTCTCTCTGCCCGCAAGTGTGCATTACCCAAGTTTATGAAACCAGCTTGAATTAATCCATTTGGAGCCAGCTATTATCCATTTGTGAGAGATATATAATTCCCTTTCTCCAGGCCAGTAAGGGCCTTTTGTAAATAAATAGCTATAAAGTAACGAGCTGAGTTTTCTGGCGACCTTTCCCTCTAAGAAATTATCAATAACTATCAGTTTACGGTAAGTTAAAGCAATTTCCTCTTGAAATCCCTCAATTATTTCCGTTTACGTATATAGCCTCTGTCAAGGCCGGGCTTAATACTTAAAAAAAAAAAAATATTATATATATATATATATTATTATATATATATATATATATATATATATATATATATATAATATATATAGATATATATATATATATATATTATATATATATATATATATATGTGTGTGTGTGTGTGTATAACTGATTCAGGAAAATTTTGAACGTGATGAATATATAAATAAAGTCAAAAGCCACAAAGGAAAGTGAAACACTGGAGTACTGCTGCAAGGCCTTACGACTCGTATCATTTACTAAGCAGACTGATACAAATATGAAAGTGAGACAAACATAGTATATCAATCTTTGAAGATCACTGTTGCTCTTATTATTCATCTCTTTAATCTAGGAACAATCGTCATTGCCAAAAGCTGTCATGGCATCAGTAACCTTATGAGCTTAAACAGAAGATTCCTCAGCAGCACTTCAAACCACTTAATACAATCTGGTCTCACCTGTATCTCACAATCACTCTCTCCCTTCCAAGATAATAAGGATCTTTTCTCAAACATATTTGACCTAGTTCAACAAAGATATTTTCTGTCTTCTCTCCACCACATCTGTTCAGTACTCCGCGCATAGCTTGTAGAAATATTCCACTTTTCTCTTTCGTGTGAGCCCGTCACCCAGACTTCGCTGATGCTCCTATTCGTAACGACACGTTTTGCAAACCATGCAGGTTATTTAAGTACAAATACATTTTCATCGAAGGCCTCTCACGGAATCCATCATTCATCCTAGAAATCACGAAGGATCAACGTCATAGATAATAGAATACTGTACATGAGTTGAAAGAATTCTTTGGCATTTCTAGTTGTTTCAAGATTACCAAACGCATTTCAAGCAATCGCTGTCATGTGTTCTTAAACTCTAAAATTTCTCGTGTCTTAATGAAGAAAACTTTCATTCACATAACTATTATTGTTTATGAGTAAAATGTCTTTTGCAGTCGAGTGCATGAGCTACGAAATAATGTTTATTTTTTATATTTCCTTAAGCTGTATCTCAGAATAACCACAAGGATGAGATTGAATAAAATATGGTATAAGTAACGTTGAAATTAAATAAACTGGATGAAATTAACATAGAATCACAGGGAAGAGAGCAAAGGTTTTTTATTCTAATAAATCATTATGATTTAATGACCATGAAATATAGTAAAAGAAATTTGCTCTCAAAAATATCTGAAACACAGTCAGAAATGACTTATCATCGGAAAATGCACAATCAGGACCGGATAAAATGTTGTTCGAAATCTCCTCAAGACTCACGGATGCTTAGTAAGAATGTCTTTTACGCCTGCCTTCACCGAAATAATCTCATCATTTTCACGGTGGATGCTGAGTGAAGCACAATGTTACGAAAATTATGAATAACAGGATTTTTTTAATATCTTGCTATACAGGTTCGCGAAGTTATTGCAGTAATTTTGTTATTGCCCGAGGAGATTAGTACGTATGCTGTTCACATGGAACTAAGAGGAATGATTTCCTCTTACTAGAGAACTTAACTATATTGTCACTTACCAATCATAGAATTGAAAGTTACCTCACAGCAGCCAGCTTCTTGAACTTTCATAAAAAATAAGATAGGAGTGTGTACTCTAAAGGCAACAGTAATCCTTTCAAAGCTTTATCAAATATGTGAGAAATGAAACTATGTTTATCAAACCAAGTGTGAGGTATTCATTAGGCTTAAGTCAATTAAAGGGCATCACTCCATCGAACTCCATTAAGGGCATCGGCGGGGGTTTTTGGGAGTTAATTTGCGACCAAGTTGGGTAAGTAGTGTTTTTTCACAGTATCTCAAAGTTAATGGTATTCTGCTCTACCAGATGTGAGTTAACGCCAATTTGAATCCTTTATTCTAGGTAAAATAATGCAATTTTCCAAGTAAAGGTGGATACAGAAAATTCTGTGGCCCAAGAACTTAGCTTCTGCTTTCCCCTTTATTTTCTTATTTCCCAGACTTTCAGTTTTCTTTTTTTTATCTTTTGTTCTAAATATACATGCTATGTTATGTACGATATGTTTTCCCTCATAAAGACAATCTGGTTCTGAACTTTTGCCAACAACAAGTGCAACTTCTGTTGGGAGATTGTCATTATCTCATCTTTTTGTGTTTATCCCCTGTACCAGTGATTTTTTTGGTACTTTTCTTGGCTTACAAGTGTTATTTTATCATGAATATACCTTGGCGTAGAATTTCTCTCCTCACTGTGGAATGAACATTGCACCCTTGTGCATTGTTGCCAACTTTGGTTTTAGTGTTGATTTACAACTCTGAACTCAAAGTTGGCTTATGTTTGTCAATCATGAGCAGCTATGGAAGTGGAATATATTCAATAGAAATTGTACTTCGTTACTGGCGTAAATGACGTCCTAATTAGACGAGTTATTGGTTAAAGAATAATTAGATAAGGCCTTCAATAACATGAGCGAAGAGGAAATCGGTGAATCACCATATTGTGCCAATATTAGGTCAGTAGATATTACCATAATACAAAACAACTGGTTCTTCACATTCATGACAGATTTATGTACTCATTTCATGGACAGATGAATTCTTTTTATGATGCACTTCTGCAGATCCAGAGCTAATTCCATATCTCTTCAAATAAGTCAGTAAATGTTACTTTTACCTGAAGTTGTCAGTTCTCAGAAATTAGTAAAAAGGAATGTTAATAATACTCCTGCTGAAAAGAATAGAATAACGTAACAATATCACAAGACTCGATCTTTCTGGACAACTGAGCATTAGTGATTGGTCCTATTTGTTGTGCAGTGTTCTGATTTTCAATAGCAATGAATTACTCAAAGCACAAATTACAACAATTTGATCGCTGACGCTTTAAACGCGGATGGATAATTTGTTTCGGAAAAATAATTAACTCAATTTCAATAGGACGACTCAAGCCGGAATAATTGGATGTTACGAGTTGTTTCATGAACCAGTTGGTTATTATGGGTAATCAGAAACCTCTGTTGAGAATCATGAGACCGGAAAGACCATTAACATGTCAGCTATGTATTCGTATTAGAGAGAAGACGCCTTTGTAATACATTTCCACACGTAATGGAGTCAAAGGAAGCCAGTGCGAACAATCAAGTTTTACCCTTGTTTGTTGCGAAAGTCAATAAATGAAATGCTCTTTGTCTTTGTTACTCAGATTGTCAGTTTCATAATTCTCATAATATTGGAATTGAATTTTGTCATGTGCGATGTTTCCTTCGATTTTTCTGATGATGAATGAATACAAGAGCGATGATTTTAAAGGGTCTAATAATAATAATAATATGAGACTGAGCCCCTCATTGCTAGAAATGATTAAAATCCATTTAACTCTTTTTAAAGTATTTTCTATGGAAAACTGGCCAACTATTCACCCACAACACAAGGGGCCCGTGAAATATTTGCACGAGAAGCATCGAGCGGAGAGTTTTCATCTCCTTTTCTTTATTTCTCTTTATTAGGGGGAGAATCGTGAAAATGATTCCTCGGTAGGTCCAGTTTCACCAAGAATAAACAGCAAAAAATAAAACACTACCTTTATCTGGCGATGGGACACACTTAGTTATCCCTCCCACTTTGCCTTTTATTTCCATAACCCACAATTGTTGCTTGGCAAGATCAGGTTACATAACATCTCTGTTGTAATTAGAAGATTTTCCTTTTTTGGCTTGCTATCTCCTTTTCCAACGTTCTTACTGCATCTCAAACAGTCATTTTCAGAAGTTCAAACCAGTGGCGATTGAATTGTGGGCTCTGGGCGTCTAATTGACTGAGTAATTAATCCTGCCATGTAGCGTCATCCGAAGGAGCCTTGAAAGTACGAAGACAGCAGGAATCTGCTACGAGAAACCTGTTGCTGCCATTTGGGTTAGCTCTGATAAAGTAATTAAGTCGTACTTGGATGTTCAATTACTTGTAACTGAGATTGTAATTCCATACAAATTTCTCAGAAAAAGGGCCAGTAGATTCACAGTCAGAGAAATAAAGATGTGTACGAAGCATAACTTATTGTATAATCTTGCTATGATCAAAAAGAATACAAGAATTTTAGGAGTACAAAGAAATATCCTAACTAGAGAATACATGACGTCAACGTTTACCAACATTGATCCTTATCATTTTCTGGTTTTCGACAGTTTTGTATAGTATCATGGACAAAGATTTAGAGGCGTATGAGTGCTATGACAGTTTTGACACATTGATAAATCATTTTTAGATGAAGTGCTTGCCTTTTTATGCTAGGTTTTAAAGGTTTTTTCAGTGTAGAATTATCTTAAGTACATTTCTGAAAGGTGTGAGTTAAGTGCTGATGTTGCTTATGACATCGGTCTGGAATATGTGACAAATTGCAAAAGTTATTGAAGGTATGGATAATCTTTAGTGAAGTAGTAAAAAGACCTCTATATTTGGATGCAACCCGGTCTTCGGTAACATTAAGATTCATGAGTGGCCGTTATTTACCTGATTTCATCTTTCTGTATAAGATCAGGGATCAATTGTGATGTGAAAGATCTCGTTGTATTTCAACAGAGATCTTTCACATTCACAATTGCTCCCTGAGCCCCTTATCTGCCGAGAGCAACCAGATTCGAGAACAGCAGCACCAACACTATACAGTAAATGTGCCTCGCTCGCGAACTTCTCTGTTCCAGAGGTCCTTTACTGCCAGGGGATGTCGTGCAGTTGGAACTTCAGAAGTTCAAGCGAAAATTCAGTGCATTACTACGCTCATACTATTCTGGCATTTTGATACTTTGTTATGTATTTATCTATTCATTACTTTGTGTGTTTCACTTTACTTGCTCTTACTTCCTCCTAGAATACCATATTCTTTGGAAGCTTTAATTTCAAGCCAATGGCCCCTATGGTCTTCCTCCATATGTAGGGGTATCATCTATTGAATAATAATAATAATAATAATAATAATAATAATAATAATAATAATAATAATAATAATAATAATAATCATCAGTGAAAGGCTATACAACTAACCTAGAGGAAACAAACACCGTCCCCAACCAACAGAAAGGCTGCAGAAGGAAGTGTAGGGGCACAAAAGACCAGCTCCTGATAGACAAAATGGTAATGAAGAACAGTAGGAGAAGGAAAACCAACCTAAGCATGGCATGGATAGACTATAAGAAAGCCTTCGACATGATACCACACAAGGCTAATAGAATGCCTGAAAATATATGGGGCAGAGGAAAATACCATCAGCTTCCTCAAAAATACAATGCACAACTGGAATACAATACTTACAAGCTCTGGAATAAGACTAGCAGAGGTTAATATCAGGAGAGGGATCTTCCAGGGCGACTCACTGTCCCCACTACTCTTCGTAGTAGCCATGATTCCCATGACAAAAGTACTACAGAAGATGGATGCCGGGTACCAACTCAAGAAAAGAGGCAACAGAATCAACCATCTGATGTTCATGGACGACATCAAGCTGTATGGTAAGAGCATCAAGGAAATAGATACCCTAATCCAGACTGTAAGGATTGTATCTGAGGACATCAGGATGGAGTTTGGAATAGAAAAATGCGCCTTAGTCAACATACAAAAAGGCAAAGTAACGAGAACTGAAGGGATAAAGCTACCAGATGGGAGCAACATCAAACACATAGATGAGACAGGATACAAATACCTGGGAATAATGGAAGGAGGAGATATAAAACACCAAGAGATGAAGGACACGATCAGGAAAGAATATATGCAGAGACTCAAGGCGATACTCAAGTCAAAACTCAACGCCGGAAATATGATAAAAGCCATAAACACATGGGCAGTGCCGGTAATCAGATACAGCGCAGGAATAGTGGAATGGACGAAGGCAGAACTCCGCAGCATAGATCAGAAAACCAGGAAACATATGACAATACACAAAGCACTACACCCAAGAGCAAATACAGACAGACTATACATAACACGAAAGGAAGGAGGGAGAGGACTACTAAGTATAGAGGACTGCGTCAACATCGAAAACAGAGCACTGGGGCAATATCTGAAAACCAGTGAAGACGAGTGGCTAAAGAGTGCATGGGAAGAAGGACTAATAAAAGCAGACGAAGACCCAGAAATATACAGAGACAGGAGAAAGACAGAAAGAACAGAGGACTGGCACAACAAACCAATGCATGGACAATACATGAGACAGACTAAAGAACTAGCCAGCGATGACAATTGGCAATGGCTACAGAGGGGAGAGCTAAAGAAGGAAACTGAAGGAATGATAACAGCGGCACAAGATCAGGCCCTAAGAACCAGATATGTTCAAAGTACGATAGACGGAAATAACATCTCTCCCATATGTAGGAAGTGCAATACGAAAAGTGAAACCATAAACCACATAGCAAGTGAATGCCCGGCACTTGCACAGAACCAGTACAAAAAGAGGCATGATTCAGTAGCAAAAGCCCTCCACTGGAGCCTGTGCAAGAAACATCACCTACCTTGCAGTAATAAGTGGTACGAGCACCAACCTGAAGGAGTGATAGAAAACGATCAGGCAAAGATCCTCTGGGACTATGGTATCAGAACGGATAGGGTGATACGTGCAAACAGACCAGACGTGACGTTGATTGACAAGGTCAAGAAGAAAGTATCACTCATTGATGTCGCAATACCATGGGACACCAGAGTTGAAGAGAAAGAGAGGGAAAAATTGGATAAGTATCAAGATCTGAAAATAGAAATAAGAAGGATATGGGATATGCCAGTGGAAATCGTACCCATAATCATAGGAGCACTAGGCACGATCCCAAGATCCCTGAAAAGGAATCTAGAAAAACTAGAGGCTGAAGTAGCTCCGGGCCTCATGCAGAAGAGTGTGATCCTAGAAACGGCACACATAGTAAGAAGAGTGATGGACTCCTAAGGAGGCAGGATGCAACCCGGAACCCCACACTATAAATACCACCCAGTCGAATTGGAGGACTGTGATAGAGCAAAAAAAAAAAAAATAAAATAAAAAAAAAAAAAGAAAAAAAAAAAAAAAATAAATAGAATAATAATAAATAATAATAATTAGTGAAATGCACTAGTTATTTATTTTCTTTTGAGATGAAGCGGGAAAACTG